>NC_048596.1:247547464-247847464 GCF_003668045.3 Cricetulus griseus | reverse complement strand
GGGTCACTTATTTTTGCTAAAAACCACATGATAACAGATGCACAAAACATAATAATATTCCCAAATAGAGTGAAGGAAAGGGGGTTGTTTAGTCTAAGTAGGAGGAAGACCATTTCATCAGAATTAAGTATCCAAGTTATGGCTGATGAATAACATGCTTCTATTGGCTCACTGCTGTGTAGATCTTATATAAACCAGTGAAGAGAAACAGTAGATCTTAGTAAAATAGTTATTATCTAGTTGGCAAAGGTTTTGTATTTATTTATGCATAGTATTTGGAATTCCATTTACTGTCTGAGGTATGTGAAGATTCATTGCACTTTAGGTGTCAGTCTATTCATCACTTTCAGGATGTGTTGTAGTGTACTTAATGATGAAGAGGAGATGAGGAGCATAGAAGGTCTGGAAATCAGTACAGTGGTGAATCACTGTCTTTGAAACCATGATTTTTACAGCCCTGGTTATATCCATGACCTTGAAAATGGCAGATTGACAGAGGTTCTGAAACTGGTATCTAAGTTTGAGTCCTATTTCCTTATGCCATCCTTTCCCATAGAAGTTCTGAAACATTGGACACAACACTTGGCTACTCTGAATTCTATTTAAATAGGAATAAAAATTGCCCGACTCTTAGAGTTGTAAGAATAAGATGGAACTATATTTATAAAAGCTTATGTTAGTTTTTATAGATTAATAATAGCTATCACAACTAGATACCTAATGTGTTTTTGTGCATAGATTATATATCTATATATGCTTATGTAGAAATTTGTGATCCCTAGATTTATCTTGGCATGATTTTATGTGATTATTAAGTGGCAGCTTAGTTATTATGGAAAGCCAAACCATAAATAATATATATTTAAGCTTTGGAAAAAGTCACTCAAGGCTGAACTGTAGGAGCTGTACGGACATATACCTAACAAAGTCCTAGCCATTATGTGAATGGCATCACAATTGGAAGTGTTAAAAATGAAGGGATGATACTGGTTCTAGCCTTTCAGTATAATTTTTGTATAATACATTGTCAATGGCTTCCTATAGAAATGTGATTGAGTGAGTGCTACACACCAGGTCTTTTTGTGAATTGTTTGTGACCAACAAATTTTAAAAGAAAAGGGATTAAAGCTGGGCAGTGTTGGCCCATGCCTTTAATCCCGGCACTCGGGAGGCAGAGGTAGGCCAATCTCTGTGAGTTCAAGGCCAGCCTGATCTACAAGAGCTAGTTCCAGGACAACCTCCAAAGCCACAGAGAAACCCTGTCTTGAAAAACCAAAAAAGGGGGAAAGGATTGAGGAATTCAATTTATCTTTAATTTTTATGAAAATAGTCTATGTGATACAATGGAGATGATTTTGTTGAATGTTAGAGCCAGGTTAAGTTTCCAATGAGGTCAACTGATCTTGATGTTGGCTTTCTTGAACGAAGTATTTGAAGAGCACATTGAGATCTTTCTGATATCATGTATAATTTCAGAGAAAGTGACAACTTACTCACAATTCTCCAGTTTTCTCTCATATTTAGGAAACATCAGGCTTCATTTTTAAGAAAACAGTTATTTAGACTGTAAATCTTCCTAGTGGGAAAACAAAGGAACTAAAGTATTCACATAAATCTATAACCTAAATCATTATCCGAACCAAAATTAAGCTGTGGAGTACTGAATTAACACCTAAATGGTGTTCTCTTTGACCAATAGACCTTTTTATGTGAAAAGAATCATACTGGTATGTGTAACCAACAACATAAGTTTCTTCAAATTCCACATTGCATTACCCTTACCTATTTGGTTACCAAACTGCTTATTGAGGCAGTTTCTGGCTCTGACTAAAATTGAAAACACGCAAGTACTCAAATAGGACCACATGCTATTTTTACCAAACACAGAGTAGGAAATGTTGGCAAGATTGTAATAATCAGCTTGGATTGATTCCATCAGTTTCCAAAGAAGGTGGATAAGCAGTATACAGATGCCCAAACATTTGGGTTTTCATCTTCACAAAGCCCATATACTGAAATATATGAGTAAATGCTGTCCATGACTCAGTCACCTACACAATATATTTGGAAACAATAAAGCAAAATCAAGGATGCATAGAGTTAGTGGTAAGTGGAACCTGGATTCACTGGCTGACTATGAATAGCTGTGCTGTTGAGACTTGGCTGGGAGAAAAAAGCTGGAGGGAGTACAGGGGCTTGTGCTACATGTTTGTTTGCGTGAATGGCAGGGCTCTAGTTTGTAGAGGAGACTCTCCAGCAACAGATCAAAATACACCGTAACCCTGGTCATTTGAGCTGATAAAATAAATAGCTGCTATGTGTGTGAAGGATGGCATGTTCTAAGATTTAGTCTAATTATTTCATGGTATGTGAATAACAAGTTACTTTAGTTGCCAAAGTATCCTAAAGAACTAATTCCATAAGTTAATTTTGCTTCAATCAACTGCAGTGGATGGCACCAATTCTAGACTGAAAGAGATTTCTAAGTCCACAAATCTGTACAGTTCATACAACTCTTTAATTAGATGTACAATAGTATCTAAATGTAGAAATCTAAACTATGTCACTAACAGTGTATTTTCAGGTCACTGCTTATGTACAATGCCCATCTCTATTTGTTAAAAATGATAGGGTCAATTGCTAATATGAATATGAATATAATTATAAGGTTTGAGTTTATAGAATGAGTATTGTCACGATTGATTGTTATTGACTTAACTCTGAAAAAGTAACTTGTTTATTTTATCCCCCATTTTCTCTAAACTCTACTGTTATTACCATATATTCTTGATAGTACTACCTTTTCTGGTGTAGTTTTCAACTGACTAAATGCTTTTCATATTAGAATGGAATGGACACATATTACCCAATTAAATAAAAATTAATTATACTAATACATTAAAGCACAGATTATATTTATTAGGAATTGGAATCACATTTGTATATGTCTGCTTTAATACAGATCCCTAGAAAATAGTTTATTGCTGCTCTAAAATAGACAGAATTATTTTATTTGTTCATTTAATAATTGTTTACTTAGAAAATACAAATGCCATATAAAACTGAGAAGATAAATGGACTGGTGGAGATTATATATGCTATCAGGGAAGAAAATAAATGTTTTAACACAGATACTAAGTACATGAACAGTTAAGATCCAGGAAAGGATGAATAGACTATGGATGATAGGGAAAACATACAGAAAGGTAATAGGAGAGAAGGCTTCTGAGTTATTCTGTTGTCGTTCCTTTGACGTAATCCCTGTAGCACACATTGTGAAGGTAAATACCTGTACTTTTTAAGTAGATTGAATTTCCCAACATCCTCTGTAGTCAGGTACTGCTAGTAACTAATGCATATCCAAAGCATGTGAATGGCAGTGCTATGGAATGGACATGATAGGTGCTTATGCACAGTCCTTTCTCTTTCATCATCACATGGATCCTATGAATTCTAGCTTACAATCCATGTTCATCCTCGTTCACTTAGACATAATGAGTGGCTACACAAAGTCCTTCCTAGTTAGACATCCATTATATATGATCACTTCTTATACACAGTACTTCCACCTTCTCCAGTGGTTAGACATAATGAGTGCTTACACTCAGTCCTTCTTTATTCTCTCCCTGTTCTCAGAATTCAGAGAAGCTTAAAGAACTAAAAGGATGTCCAGTCCTTGAAGTAAAAAAGACTTGGTTCCCTGCATAGCTCAGTGCTATGATTAAACACTGAGATGTTCCTTGTTATGGTAGAGACTTGGAGATTTATCTGTACAATAATCAATATCACAGACACTAAACTAGCATGTACTGTTTCTCTTCTCTGGATATACTCCAGCAACACTCATTGCCTATATTTTCACCTCTATTGTGAGTGGATTTTCTATAATACACCATCTAAAGAATATCCTACTTCTTCTATATCTATGCGTTCTTAACTTAAAATCAATGAGTGACCAGAGGAGTAAGATTTAAAGATCTTGAAGGTATTGAAGTGTGCTTGCTCCTAAGTTGGGAGAATTGAACAGATGTCATTAATCACACTGTAACACTTTGACCCTCATGAAGTTAAAGACAGTTTAAGATATCATTTTGCAAAATTTATGAATCCAAGTACCTGGCTTTCATTTTCTATTTAGGTATTCTATCAGAACTTGGGATTGAGAAAATTCAATTATACCTTACAAATTGCAGTCAAGGATCTGTTCATATTTAGTGGGCACTAAGCTACACTTCAAGCCGTCTGAATTATTTTTTATTAAAAGACATACTCTGCTGATGAGGTGGCATAGTGGATACAGTATTTGCTATGTCCTCAAGAGGATCTGAGTTTGGATCCCAAGCATCGATTGGAAAGCTGGATTTGTGGTGTTCATCTATAACCTAGGGGATCAAGATAGGCAGGTTATTGGACCTAATTAACCTTATAGTCCAGTCAAATAAGTGAGCTTCAGGCTCAGTGAGAGACCCTGTATCAAAATAAAATAAATTAAATTAGATAATATAATAAAATACCACTTTTATTCCCCTAAAGGTTATATAACTTCTTTAGGTATCATGAGAACTAATCTTCAGGGAGAGGGCTTAAAGGTTAATTCTAGCTGGATTCCTCTAAGTCCTCTGTCCACGTGTTAGAAGGGGTTCTCATAGTTGCAGAAGGAGATAAGCAAGCTTTCAGAGGAGAAAAGTACAGAAGTTCCACCAAGCTACAACACCTCTGAACAGCAATGACTAATATATCAAGATATCCTGAAAGGTGTGATAATGGCACTTATATTTTGTGAGTAACAAACAGCCATCTAATTTGACTTACAGCTCACTAATGGGATGCAGTTTATGTCTAGAACTATAATCCTGTTATGCCACCTCTGCCTGGTGAGGCCATGGACCCAACAGTACCTAGGGATGTCATTTACTTAACTGCATTCTGAATACTTATCATTAGTTCTTTCCCCCTCATTAAAGAAGCTTATTTTACAGCAATCAGAGATCATTACAGAAAGCCACCACTTGTCAAAATGCAAAAAACAACTGACCTTGGTGTATCCAGCCCCAACTGACACATCAATAACACAACCCCTTCACTTAAGGCACAAGGGGCATTACAAAAGAGGATGCTGAAAGAGTGCAAGAGCTAGAAGACCAGGATGTCTGTTGCAAGACAGTATCTCCCATAAATGACAGGAAACTGCATCCATGAAATTTTAACAATATTGTTGCCTAAACAAGACTTGAAAAAATGACAACATCAATTGACATGTCAACATGGATGGAAGAAATCTCACAAGACGGCACTGCGAGATGAAGAGCTACAAGTCCTTAATGATTGCTGAGGGAAGGCTAATCAATATTCTCCAGAGACAAGCCTCATGATAGGTTATACAATTCCAAGAAATCAGCCTGAAACATATATTCATCTGAGAAACACTGAGTGAACTCACCAAGTTATGTTTATGAACATATGCTTGTGTGTAACAATAATAATTAAAGAATAAGAGGTCATGAATTTGAAGTGGGCATGGAAGATACAGGAGGAAGGAAGGCTAGAGAGAACTAATGTAAATATATACATAGATGAACTTCTCAAAAAATAGGGTAGAGAAGTAGATGAAGGAGACACTAATGTCAACTTAAGGCTTCTACACACAGGTGCATATGTGCATCATCACCTTTGTGCACACTAGTGTGAACTATTAATTGCACACACAGTATATCACACACACCAACAACATATGTTTAAATTTTCTTGACACACGGTGAATTGTCCTCTCCTTTTCCTTCTTGACTGTCTGTTTTTTTTTTTTTTTTTTTTTTTTTTAGGGTTTTTTTTTTTTCCTCTTTCTTTTTTTTTTTTTTTTCGTCTCTGGTATTTTTTTTTATTAAATTATTAATATTTTCACATGTACTTTCCCTCTCCCTCTCCCTCCCCCACCCCCATTCCTTCTCCCCCACCTCCAACCTACCCCCCACCCCATCCACCCGCCACTCCCCAGGCAGGGTAGGGCCCCCAACCAGGGCTCCACCAAGTCCACCAAATCTTCCTGTGCTGGGCCTAGGCCCCTCCCCATGTGTTCAGAGACAGAGCGAATCCCTTCAAGTGGGATGGGCTCTCGAAGTCCCTCCCACCCACCAGGGCAAAACGCCAGTCCACCTCCAGAGGCTCCCAGGAGTGCAGGGGCCTCCCCATTGGCATCCATGATCAGGGGGCTGGATTAGTCCTGTACTGTCCTCCCAAAGAGCATCTGGGGTCGATATGCTTTCCCTTTTTCAGGCCAACTGTTTCTGTGGGTTTCTCCAACCAGGTACAGACCCCTTCGTTCTTCATTCCTCCCTCTCTTCAACTGAGTTCCAGATTTCAGCTCAGTGTATTTCTGTGGATGTCTGTCTCTGCTCTCATCAGCCACTGGATGAGGACTCTAGAATAGCATTGACTGTCTGTTTTGTTTCTTGGTATCCTGTCATTAGAGAAATGCAAGCCAAACCCAAAGCAGACATCAGTATGGTTGAAATAGACAAAATTACTGAAAATAGAAAGCATTGGAATTGGATGTAGAAGCAGGGGGATTCTCATTCTTTACTGACTGAGGTGTAAAATGGATAATAGTTCCAAAAATGGGCATGGAAATTCTTACAAAACCATGTCTGTAACTACGATGGGACACAACAATTGCACCTCTGGGTGATTTCATCCTCGGTGGTGAAATATTTGTTCACAAAAACCCTGCTGATTACTGCTAATAGTGACTTTATTACCAATTGCTCCAAAATGGAAACAGCAGGTTTTGCTGCAGTGGGCAAATGGTTAAATAAAAGGCACTTCATACTTGCTAGGAAATAGTATTTAGAATAAAAAGTGTAGTATCAGTGCACACAATAGTGTATGTGCATAATGAGGTATTTAAGTTAGGGTGAGTGGGAAAAAAATTCAAAGATAATCCCATGCCTATAATAGTCACAAAATGACAAAATTATGTCAGAGCAAACTAGTGGCTAGTGGGACAAGTGTATTAAGTTAGTAAGTAGAACAGTGTTACAGGTTGCATAGGATCTGAGGTGGTGTTTCCCTGGTTCTGTGTGTGCTGGAGTTGCACAAAGATAAGCACACATACATTTAAAAGGAGCACAGGAGTAACTGGTAAAATCTGACAACAGCTTTTAAAACATTGCTTTACTTATTAGTGGGGGTGTCACAGATTCCATGTGGAAGTTGAGCCAACTTGCAGGAGTTGATTCTCTGCTTTAAACGTGAGTTCTGGGACTTGGACTCAGATTGACAGGCTTGGCAGAAAGTGCCTTTACCTACTGCATTATCTTTCAGGCCCTTGCTATAGTCATTAGACTGAACCAATGTCATTTTCCTGCTTGACTGAATAATGCTCTAGATATGAAAAAGTATTATTGTTACAGAGGTGGGTACATGCCGTGTCTTCACATTGTTGTTGTAGTTTCCATTTACTCTACAAATTGCTACAAAACAAGTAAGTATGATTTTTTAAATATTTTTTATTATTTTAAATTAGGAACAAGCTTGTTTCATATGTCGATCCCTTCTCCCTCTCCCTTCCCTCACCCCCATCCCTCCTCCCCCACCACAGACCTACCCCCACCCCATCCACGCTCCACTCCCCAGGCAGGGTAGGGCCCTCAAACAGGGCTCCGCAAAGTCCACCACATCATCCTGGGCTGGGCCTGTGCCCTTCCCCATGTGTCCAGGGCAAGAGTGCATCCCTTCACATGGGATGGGCTCTCAAAAATCCCTTCTTACACCAGGGAAAAATACTAATCCACTAACAGGGGCCCCCTGGAGTGCAGAGGCCTCCTCATTGACATCCATGTTCACGGGTCTGGATGAGTCCTTTACTGGCCTCCCAGACAGCATCTGGGGTCGATGTGCTCCCCTTGTTCAGGCCAGCTGTTTCTGTGGGTTTCTCCAACCTGGTACCGACCCCTTCGATCTTCATTCCTCCCTCTCTTCAACTAAGTTCCAGAGTTCAGTTCAGAGTATATCTGTGGATGTCTGTCTCTGCTTCCATCAGCCACTGGACGAGGGATCTAGGATGGCACAAAAACTAGTCAATAATCTCATTTTAGGGGAAGGTCATTTAGGTTAACTTCTCCACCATTGCCTGGATTGTCGGTTCCTGTCATCCTTGTAGGTCTCTGGAAATCTCCATAGTGCCAGATCTCTCCTTGGACCTATAATGGCTGCCTCTACTAAGGTATCTCTCATCCTGCACTCTCTCCTCTATTCATCCCTCAAATCAATATTTCTGCTCCTCCATTTCCTCTCCTCCATTCCTCTTCTGCTCTCAATCTGGCAGCTCCCTCTCTCCTACCCTCATGCTCCCAATTAGCACAGAAGTTACTGCCACTTCCCATTCCTGGGGTCTATTCATTTATCCCTTAGAGTACTTCATGTTTCCTAGTTTCTTTGGTAAAGAGGATTATAGACTTATAGTCATTTGCTCTATGTCTAAAATTCATATATGAGTGAGTACATACAATGTTTGTCTCTTTGTGACTGGGTTACCTCACTCAGGGTGGTTTCTTCTAGTTCTATCCATTTGCCTGCGAATTTCAAGATTCCATTGCTTTTTTCCTACTGAGTAGTACTCCATTGTATAAATGTACCACATTTTCTCTATCCATTCTTCAGTTGAGGGGCATCCAGTTGAGGTTGCTTTCAGGTTCTGGCTATTACAAACAATGCTGCTATAAACATGGTTGAACATATGTCCTTGTATGAACGAGTATTATTTTGGTATATACCCAAGAGAGGAATGGCTGGATCTTGAGGTAGACTGATTCCAATTTTTCTGAGCAACCACCATACTGATTTCCAGAGTGGTCTTATAAGTTCACACTCCCACCAGCAATGGAGGAGTGTTCCTTTTTCTCCACATCCTCTCCAGCATAGATTGTCATTGCTATTTTTGATTTTAGCCATTCTGACAGGTGTGAGGTGTTATCTCAGAGTTGTTTTGAGTTGCATTTCTCTGATGGCCAAGGATTTTGAGCACTTTCTTAAGTGTCTTTCAGCCATTTCAGATTCTTCGGCTGAGAATTCTCTATTTAGTTCTGCACCCCACTTTTTAATTTCATTGTTTGGTGTTCTGGTGGCTAGCTTCTTGAGGTCCTTGTATATTTTGAAAATCAGCCCTCTGTCTGATGTGGGGTCGGTGAAGATCTTTTCCCATTCTGTGGGCAGTCGTTTTGTCTTATTGACTGTGTACTTTGCCTTGCAGAAGCTTCTCAGTTTTAGGAGGTCCCATTTATTAATTGCAGACCTCAGTGTCTGTGCTACTGGCGTAATATTCAGGAAGCAGTCTCCTGTGCCAATTTGTTCAAGGGTATCTCCCACTTTCTCTTCTAGAAGATTCAGTGTGTCTGGATTTTGTTGAGATCTTTGATCCATTTGCACTTAAATTTTGTGCATGGTGACAGATATGGATCTATCTGCAATCTTCTGCATGTCTGAATCCAGTTGTGCCATCACCATTTATTGAAGATGCTACATTTTTTCCATTGTATAGATTGTATAGATTTGTCAAAAATAAGGTGTTCGCAGGTGTGTGGCTTGATATCAGGGTTTTCAATTTGATTCCATTGGTCTATCTGTCTATTTTTGTTCGAAAACCAAGCTGTTTTCAGAACTATGGCTCTATAATAGAGCTTGAAGTCAGGGATGGTGAGGCCTCCAGAGGATTTTTTTGTACAGAGTTGTTTTGGCTATCCTGGGTTTTTTATTTTTCCATATAAATTTGAGTATTGTCCTTTCAAGGTCTATGAAGAACTGTGTTGGGATTTTGATGGGGATTGCGTTGACTCTGTAGATTACTTTTGGCAAGATTTCCATTTTAACTATGTTGATTCCGCCTATCCAAGAGCATGGGAAATCTTTCCATTTTCTGGTATCTTCTTTAATTTCTTTCTTTAATGTCTCAAAGTTCTTACTGTACAGGTCTTTCACTTTTTTGGTTAGTGTTACCCCAAGATATTTTATGTTGACTGTGGCTATTGTGAAGGGTGATGTTTCTCTGATTTCTCATTGGATTTATCATTTGTATATATTAGGGCTACTGATTTTTTTAGTTAATTTTGTATCCTGCTACCTTGCTGAAGGTGTTTATCAGCTGTAGGAGTTCCCTGGCACAGTTTTTCTGGTCACTAATGTAGACTATCCTTTCATCTGCACATAGGGAAAGTTTGACCTCTTCCTTTCCAATTTGTGTCCCTTTGATCCCCTTTTCTTGTCTTATTCCACTAGCTAGAACTTCAAGTACAATATTGAAGAGATATGGAGACAGTGGACAGCCTTGTCTTGTTTCTGATTTTAGAAGAAACGCTTTGAATTTCTCTTCATTTATTTTGATGTTGGTTATTGGTTTGGTGTATATTGCATTTATCATGTTTAGATATGTTCCTTTTATTCCTGTTCTCTCCAAGATCTTTATCATGAAGGCATGTTGGATTTTGTCAAAGACCTTTTCAGCATCTAGTGAGATGATCATGTGGTTTTTCTTTTGCAGTTTGCTTATATAGTGGATTACATTGATGGATTTTCGTATGTTAAACCATCCTTGCATCCCTGGGATGAAGCCTACTTTATCATGGTGGATGATTTTTCTGATTGTTCTTTGATTCGATTCACCAATATTTTATTGAGTATTTTGCAGTGATGTTCATGAAGGATATTGGTCTGTAGTTACCTTTCTTAGTTGTATCTTTGTGTGGCTTGGGTATCAAAGTGATTGTAGCCTCGTAAAAAGAGTTTGGCAATGTCCTTTCTGCTTCTATTGTGAAGAACAGTTTGAGGAGTACTGGTATAGCTTTTGTTTGAATTTCTGGTAGAGTTCTACAGTGAAGCCATCTGGCCCTGGGTTGGGAGGCCTTTGATGGCTGCTTCTATTTCATTAGGGGTTATAGGTCGACTTAAACTGCTTATTCATTCTTGGTTTAATTTTGGTAAATGATATCTATCCAGTAAACTGTCCATTTCCTTTAGATTTTCGAATTTTGTGGAGTACAGGTTTTCAAAGTATGAACTGAAGATTCTCTGGATTTCCTCAGTGTCTGTTGTTATATCCACCTTTCCATTTCTGATTTTGTTAATTAGCATGCTCTCTCTCTGCCTTTTGGTTAGTTTGGATAGAAGTTTGTCTATCTTGTTGATCTCAAAGAACCAACTCTTTGTTTCATTTATTCTTTGTAATGTTTTCCTAGTTTCTACTTTATTGATTTCAGCCCTCAGGTTGATTATTTCCTGGCGTCTACTCCTCTTGGTGAGTTTGCTTCTTTTTGCTCTAAAGCTTTCAGTTGTTCTGTCAATTATCTAGTGTGACTTTTCTCCAGTTTCTTCATGTGGGCACTTAGTGCTATGAACTTTCCTCTTAGCACTGCTTTCAGTGTGTCCTATAAGTTTATGTATGTTGTGCCTACATTTTCATTAAATTCTAGGAAGTCTTCAATTTCTTCTTTTGTTTCTTCCTCAACCTAGGAATGGTGGAATTGGATATTATTCAATTTCCATGAATATATAGGTTTTCTGCAATTTGTATTGCTGTTTAATTCTAGCTTTAAAGCATGGTAATCTGATAAGATACAGGGTGTTATTTCAATTCTTTTGTTATTGTGGAAGTTTGCTTTGCTGCAAACTATGTGGTCAATTATAGAGAAGGTTCCATGTGATGCTGAGAAGAAGGTATATTCTTTTGTGTTTAGATGGAATGTTCTATAGATATCTGTTAAATCCAGTTGGGTCATAACTTCTGTCCGATCCTTTGATTCTTTGTTAAGTTTGTCTCTGTTGATCCTGTCTAGTGGTGAAATCTTGGTGTTGAAGTCTCCTACTATACGTGTATGTGGTTTTATGTGTGGTTTGTGCTTTAGCAATGTTTCTTTTACAAACATGGCTGCCTTCATATTTGGGGCATAGATGTTCAGGATTGAGACTTCATCTTGATGGACTTTCCCTGTGATGTGTATGAAATGCCCTTCTTCATCTCTTTTGATTGATTTTAGTTTGAAGTCTAATTTGTTAGATATTAGGATTGCTACAGAAGCTTGTTTCTTGGGCCCATTTCCTTGGAAAATCTGTTCCCAACCCTTTACTATGAGGTAACACCTGTGCTTGAAGCTGAGGTGTGTTTCTTGTAAACAACAGATGGATAGATTCTGTCTTCATATCCATTCTGTTAGCCTATATCTTTTTATGGGTAAGTTAAGACCATTGACATTTAGGGGTATTAATGACCATTTATTGTTGGTTCTTGTTTGTTTTGGATTTATTGTTGGTGGTGTCATTGTGTGTGGATTTCACCCCCTGTTTCTTTTCATGTTTGGTAAAATTGGGCTATCTACTTCCTATGTCTTTGTGAGTGTAGTTATTTCTGTTGTGTTGGAGTTTTCCTTACAGAACCTTCTGTAGTTCGGGATTTGTGGATATGTATTGTTTAAATCTGTTTTTGTCGTGGAATATCTTGTTTTTTTCCATCTGTAGTGATTGAAAGTTTTGCTTGGTATAGTAGTCTTGGTTGACATCCATGCTCCCTTAGTATTTGTAGGATATCTATCCAAGACCTTCTGGCTTTCAGAGTTTCCATTGAGAAGTCTGATGTGATTCTGATAGGCCTCCCTTTGTATGTTACTTGGCCTTTTTCCTTTACTGCTCTTAATATTTTCTCTTTATTCTTTAGATTTGGTGTTTTCATTATTATGTGTGTGGGGGGGGGACTTCTTTTTTGTGGTCCACTCTTTTGGTGCCCTGTAAGCTTCTTGTACTTTCATAGTCATTTCCTTTTGTAGGTTGGGGAAGTTTTCTTCTATGATTTTGTTGAATATGTTTTCTGTACCTTTGATCAGTGTTTCTTCACCTTCTTCTATACCTATTATTATTAAGTTTGGTCTTTTCACAGTGTCCAATATTTCCTGGATATTTTGTTTTAGGGATTTGTTGGACCTGAGATTTTCTTTGGTCGATGAATGTATATCCTCTAGCGAGTCTTCAATAACTGAGATTCTCTCTCCCATCTCTTGAATTCTATTAGTTATACTCACATCTTTAGTTCCTGATCGTTTATCCAGGCTTTCCATTTCCAGCATCACCTCATTCTGTGTTTTCTTTATTGTGTCTATTTCAGCTTTCATGCCTTGAATTGTTTTGAGTGCTTCCTTCACTTGTTTGGTTGTTTTTTCTTGGTTTTCTTTAGATTATTTAAGAGATTTGTTTATTTCTTGAATTTTTTTGGTTTGTCTTTTCCTCCATTTCATGTAAGTTTTTGCTTGCTTTTTCTTCTATTTCTTTAAGGGATTTTCTTGTTTCCTCTTTAAAGGTCTCTATCATCTTCTAGAGATAATTTTTGAGGTTCATCTCTTCTTCATCTTTTATGTCAAGCTTTTCAGATCTTGCTGGTGTGGAGTCCCTAGATTCTGGTGTCATTATATTGGTCTTTCTGTTGTTCAGTGAGATCTTATTCTGTCTTCTTCCCATATCTTCTTCCAGTGGGTGCACATGGGGTCTCTCCATCTCCTCTTGTGACCTTGGTATGGGACAGGTAGGTGGATCGGGGAGGAACAGTTGAGTGTTTCGGGACTCAGGGAGCTTCTCTCTAGCCGGGTGGGTCTACTCCAAGCAGGTGCAGACCCAGAGAGATCAGGGTGAATGGGCCTTTTGACAGGGGTTGGGCAAGAGCAGAGGGTCACTCACCTTGGTATGGGATAGGTCCAAGTAAGTATGATTTTAATTAGAACAAATTAAATGTATATTGAATAATATCTATGACAAAAATGTGAAACTTTACTCTCAGAGAAACAGGGAAAGCCTAAAAACACAACAGGGCAATGCATGATTTTTAAAAAGATGAAAAACTCCATGGCATCATGAAGATGGCAATTCTTCTGTAACTCAGCCAGTTTGAAAGGTGCAGTCTCTGTCAGGTTTCTAGTCTGCACTTAGACTGAAAACTTCAGGGAAATATCAAGAATCTCTAAAAAGCTGCCCTAGTTAAAAATCACCAGTCATGGACAGAAAGTATGCTAGTAAGATTTAAAATGAACAAACAAACAAAAACTACTTGGAAAAAGGAGGAAGATTCTCCAGTGGGATTGTTTACTCCTAGAAGCCAGTAGCTGATTCTACAAGTAGAATAGAATTAAGGTTCCCATGTTGGAAAAAAGAATCAAATACCATTTCTCCCTTATAGTACCCATTGTGATAAATTCCAAGTAGGTCTATAATCTAAGAATAAAGAGCAAAATTATAACACATGTTATAAAGTTTGCTTTAAAAAGCAAGAAAATCAGACAAGCACAGTAGAAAATATAAATGGCACAACTTCTAACAGGATGTTTGATATACCTGGTGACAGTAAAACTAAGTTTCTGTTTTGCAGAAAATATACAGGAAAGTCCAAATGAGAGTAAGTATTTCAATGCATACATATGCACAGGGGATTATTACCAAGGTATAGTAAAGGGTTTCTCCAAGAAAATCCAATGAAAAATGGCCTTTCTAGTAGAATATAAAAATTACCAAATGAACAAATGGAGTTTGCCATCCTCCTTGCTACTTAGGGAAGAAGAGCCAGAGGATGGGGAGGAGTGCTGTACACCATTAGCTATGGATCTTACATGGTCTTGAACTCATGAATTTATAGCAGCTGTGGTTATCTGTACTATTCTTGCAAAAACCTGAACTGATGGGCATTTCATTACAGATAGAGGATGGCCTGCAAGATTCCACCCCTCTCTAAAAGATTATGGGATGTTAATGGTTGTCTGAGGGTGGGGATGGAACATTTTCTTCAATGTTGTAGCCATTGTTAGATTGCCTATGCTCCTGCAAATGCTCACCAAATTCAAATGAGTGGATACACAAAAGAAGAGACATGAAAGAAGAAGAGGGATGTCTTTGAAAGAAGAGTTTGAGCATGAGAAGGATGGAGATAATAGAGATTAAAAGGATGGTGAAAATGATGAGAATGTTTTATATAAGTGTATAAAATTGCCCAGGCACAAAAAATGAAATGGCATATCATTATAAATTGGCCAATGATACAAATATGTTATGAAAGATTTGTACAACCTTGGCAGGTGATCATTTATCACATGCAGAAATAGTATCAGCTGCAAGTGTGTACCCTATGACAGCTTTATCTACCCTTTGCCTACAATGGAGGAAAACAATCTATGGAAACTGTATCTATATGCAGAAAGTATACATGCCAGATTATTCACTCTTTCTACCACCATATAACCTTACAGTGGATATTCTAATTGTAGTTCATGAAGTTTCTGTAATGACAGTTATTGCAATAGAAAACAGATAAACAAACCATAGAAAGATAATTGAGCTAGATCTTAAAATGAAATCAAGTACAAAGACAGAAAGCATAAAATGAATTATCAAAGTTAACCACAAAAAAGTACAAATTTAAAAAATGTGTGTTTGCCACACCAAGTACACGTGTTCAGACAAATTGTGGATGGATGGATGAATGGATGAATGGATAGATGGATAGACTGACAGTCTGAGCACAGATATGCAAATAATTTGAAATAGCTATTCCTTTTTAATATATGAAAAGCAAGTGTTGTGAGTAAGGTTTCAGCTGATGCTTCAGTGTTTTATAGCTTTGAAATGTGCTAAGTCAAATAAGGTACACCATACTAACATCTGCTAAATCTCAACAACAGTGTCATCATTATCTGCTCCAATAATTTTTATGTATTGAAAATGTTTAATAATTTGAAACACAATTTCCAAGCAATCAGGAAAACAAAAGGCAAAGGGCAGATAACAATATTGCTAGTCTTAAAACATTGAGTTCCTTGCGGCAGTTTTATTTTATTCATCCATCTCCTCAAGCAGAAATAATCTGGAGAATGAAATGTTCTCCAGGTAGGGCCCAATGTTTGGGGTACAAATCTTCCAAGTGACAGCTTGAAGTGTGGACGACATCCTACAAATAGCTTCCTCCATTGTGTGTGTGCCCCAGGGTCAGAATATGAGGGGAAGGCCAGGATTTGGAGTTGAGTAGTCTTGGCATACGGTAGGGGCAGATCCTTCTGATTGGCAAATACAACCAACAGCATTCATACCTGCCTCCTCAAGTTCATTCCTTTTGGGCTCTTGAAGATCAGTGGAACCTGTAGTACACCCCACCTTCACACACAGAAGTCTAGCTGTCTTCAACATTTCATTTAGACCACTGAGGTCTTAAGAAGAGTCTTGTCTTATAGTTTTTGGTTGTGAGCCTAGCCTTTAATGGCTGAGCCATCTCTCCAGCCAGTCACAGAAAGTAAAACATGGTATGTACTCACTCATATATGGATATTAGACAAAAAGTAAAGGATTACCAGCCTACAATCCACACCTCCAGAGAAGCTAGGAAACAGGGTGGACCACATACATGGTCCCCCAGTGAAGGGGAAAGGTACAAGATGCCCTGAACAAATTGGGAGCATGGGAGAGGGGAAGGGAGGGAGGAGAAATGGGGAGAAGAGTAGTGGAGAGGAGAACATGAGGAATCAGGAAGATTGAATAGGGAGATGAATAGAGATCAAGAAAAGAGACACATCAATAGAGGGAGCACCATATGTTTAAATTGAAATCTGGCACTAGGGAATTGTACAGAGATCCACAAGGATGACCCCCAACTAGGAATCTAAGCAATGGTGGAGAGGCTACCTTAAATGCCCTTCCCCTATAACGAGAATGATGACTACCTTAAATGCCATCCTAGAGCCTTCATCCAGTAGCTGATGGAAGCAGAACAGCTAAGCACTGAGTCTAACTCCTGGAATCCAGCTTCAGAGAGGGAGGAGTGATGAACAAAGGATCAAGACCAAGCTGGGAAACCCACAGAAATAGCTGACCTGAGCAAGTGGGATCTCATGGTCCCCAATCTGACAGCTGAGGAACTAACATAGGACCAAACCAGGTCCCCTGAACGTGGGTGTCAGCTATGAGTGTGGGGCAGTGTATGGGGCCTCTGGCAGTGGAACCAGGATGTATCCCTGGTGCAGGAATGAACTTCAGGAGCCCTTTTCCCATGGATGTTTACTCTCTTAGCCTAGATACTCAGGGGAGGGCCTAGGCCGTGCCCCAAATGACTTGACATATTTTTGACGATCCCTCATGGAAGGCCTCGCCCTACCTGGGGAGTGGATGGAGAATGAGATGGGGAGTTGGTGGGGAGCATGGAAGGATGGGAGGGAGAGGGAACTGGGATTGATATGTAAAATAATATTGCTTCTAATTTAAAGAAATTTATAAAAAATTGTCTTCTCAGTGATTACTTTGGGGGAAAGATATAAAAAATAACTAAGTGGGTCAATAATTTCCAGACTTTTATGAACTTATATTCTGGTGATCTTTTAAATTTTTCTTTTTCTTCAAACTGTTCTTATTTTATTTCCATTCCAATTTGATTCTCAAGCATTGAGATAAAATATTTTCTTGGTGAAAAGAACAAAATTTCTTCTTGAGTAGGAGAAGGATTTTAAAATCTGCATCTACTTCTCTTAGGTTATTAAGTCTTCATTGGCTCACACCTAGAAAACACCAAAATCCATTTACACATGAATGAGAAGTACAGATGTTGACAATGAAGAAGAGACAACATCAGCTGTTACTAGACATGGGTTCCAGTTTTCTTTCAATTGTTACAATAAACATTCTGCTTAAAAGCAACTTAGGGAAAGTAAGGGTTTATTTGGCTTACAACTCCAGGTCATGGTCAAGAATTTAGAGAATTTTGGGTAGAAATTCAAATAGGAAGTTGATGCAAAAAAACACACGGAGTAACATTATTTACTGGCTTTCTCACAGGCTGGTTCTTATTTAGCTTCTTTATGGCCTTAGGACTCCCTGCCCATGAAATGGTGCCTCCCATGTTAAGAGTAGGTCTTCTTATATCAACTAGCAGTTAAAAAATCTGCCCACAAACATTCCCATAGCCTAATTTGACTTAAGCCATTTCTCAGTCAAGACTTCTCAGATGACACTAGTAAAGTAGTTTTAATAAACTTGAGCCATCTGGAAAGCAGGAATGGCCCCATTAAGACATGCTTCCACTCGCTTCTGGGGTTGTGTCCCACATCTGGGATGCCTGCCATCCTCTTCACGGGAGTTTTTCGTTCCAATGAAATTTGTCATTTACTGTTCATTGTCTGTTCCCCTTCTGTCATTCTCTGTTCCAACTCTCCCCATCTATACCTGTTACTATCACTCTCACAAAGAGATCCTTTGAGTTTTCTGAGCATTTAGCCACATGAATGCCAACTATGTCTTTCAGTGGACCATCTCTCTGAAACTGCCACTGTACTTTCTTGTCTCCTTTCTTTCCTCTTCATGTGTTCTTTTTCCAGGTCATGCAATTCTTTGCTCATTCTATGGAATAAAATCAGTAGTACTCTCAGATGGCCACCACCCTGTACACAAAAATCTTGTGGCACTGGGATGTGTCAAATTGACAAAGATAACCTGGACAATAGGAAATTAGTGTATTTTTGTTATTTATTTTGAGAGGTAATTATGACTTTCTTTAGCAGAATTATCAAAAGTAAAATAGCACTTCAAGCAAAAGAATAGGAATATACACTGAAGTCTGAGAAATTGTGGTAAGAAAAGCAATTTCTCCTTAATAAAAGTCACACTGAAATTGTAGACTTCAAATCACGAGAAAAGTGTCCATCCGTGACATAATGACTGAGACATGCCTAGTCTCTGGAACTAGAACAAAGGGCAAGGGTGCAGGTTCATTTGATCTTGTTATTCCATACCTCAGTTGCTTCAGAATTGCCAATGAGTTTTAAATGAGTAATGACATAAAGTCCTCATTATATTGCCTGGCACACATGTGGTGCCATTGTCTTTTTGATGTTCTATCACTACTAAGTCACAGTGTCCAGTCATTCGACTAAATATACATCTAAGTTCTGATGTGGAGGTTCTTTAAAAACTTAATATCTGTAATCAGTAGGTTGCCATCCACAGAGATAATTCTTGATGTTTCTACCGATATTGATAAAAAGTAAGATAATATGTGAAAAAGGCATCACTGAAAAAGAAGATATTTGTGCCCAAGGCAAGGGGTGGAAATGCAAGAAAGGTGAGCTGGTATAGGTCACAGAGGACAAAGTTTAAGTTAAACAGAAAAATAATAACTGACTGCTTATAATGGTGACTGCAACTAAACATAATGCTTCATGTGGTTCAAAATTTCAAAAACAGTAGATTCTAAGTATTCCACCACATCATAAAAACAGTACAGATGAGGGTTGGAGAGATGTCTCAGCAGAGTACTGGTTGCTCTTTCAGTGGACCCAGGACTGATTCCTAGAACTCACATGATGGCTCACAATTCTCAGTAACTCTAGTTCAAAGGGATCTAATGCCCTATTCTGGCCTCCAAGGCACTATGTGCCTAAGTTATGGTCTGGCATGCATGTAAGCAAAATACATCATACATATTAAAAAAGGTAAACAGAACCAGAAATCCATAGGGAACATCACAATAGACACTAAAGAAACTCAGAATATCATAAGGGGATATTATAAAAGCCTGTACTCTATAAAGTTGTAAACTCTAAAAGAATTGAACAAATTTCTAGATTCATTCCAATCTCTAAAATTAAATCAAGAAAAGATCAATGACCAAAACACACCTACAAAGATGAAGAAATTGAAACAGTAATAGAAAGGCTTCCAACTGAAAACAAACTTCAGGACCAAATGGATGTAAAGCACTATTCTATAAGACTTTCAAAGAATCTCTAGAGCTAATTGTTTTGAAATTAAACAAAAAAGAAATGAAGGAAGGAAGGAAAAGGAGACAATACAAGCTCTCCCAAAGTCCTTCAATGAGGCCAAATGAAACGAGGAGAACTCCAATACCAAAACCAGGTAAAATGATAACAAAAATGAAAAAAAATACTGTCTCTTATCCCCGATGAACCTACATTTTAAAATCCTCAACAAAATACCTGCAAGCTGAATACATACATACATCAAAAAGATTATCCACTATGATTAAGTTGGATTTATCGCAAAGATGCAGGGATGGCTCAACATACAGAAATTAATAAATATAATAAATTGTGTAATGGACTTAGAGTGAAATAATTATCTAAACAGATGCAGACAATCTACCACTTACTCATGATAAAAGTCCAATAATTAATATGACTGGAATGAACAAGGTTTAACATAATAAAAACTATATGAGAAATTCACAACCAACATTGTTCTAAACTGAAGCAATCCCATTGAAATAAGGAATGATATTGTCTGTCCACTAAAGCTCCTTCTCAATATTGTACATGAAGCAGTAGCTGGAGCAATAAGGAAAGAGAAGCAAATTAAAGAGATACACATAAGATATAAAGTCAAATTATTCATATAGATAGATTATATTATAATGAAATGTCAAAAATTATATCAGAAAACTTCTAGAAACTGTTTTCAGCAATGTGGTAGGACACAGTATCAACATATAAAAATAGTCAATAGCTATTCTATACAGCAACTATAAACTCAGAGAAAGAGATCATGGGCAGGCACAAATTCACAACAGCCTCATAGAAAATAAAATATCTAGGAATAAAACTAACCATAGAGGTGAAAGAGTAAAAGAACTCTAAAGAGAACTTTAAATATCTAAAGAAAGAGAAAGACATGAGAAAATGGAAAGACATTCCATGATCATGGATTAGTACACTTAATATTGTGAAAATGACAATCTTACCAAAAGCTACTCCACTTATATATTCAACTCAATACCAGTCAAAGCACACATTTTGTTCTTTGCAGAAATAAAGAAAACAATCCCAAAATTCATTATGGAACCACAAAACACCTCAGATACTCAAATCAGCCCTGAATAATAACTAAGAACAAAAATGATGCTGGAGGAATTACCATTCCAGACCTCAAGACATATAACAGACACATTGTAATGAAAACAGCATAATATTAGAAAGCAAACAAGCAAAGACAACAACAACAACAAACAGATACATAGATCAATGAAACAAAATACAAGACTCAAACATGGGTACATATAACTACAACATCTTGTACTTAACCAAGACCCCAGAAATAAACACTGACAAAATGAAATTATCTTCATCAAATTTTTCAGGAAAAACTGGGTATCCACATGATCCACACATAAAAAATTAACTAGATCCATATCTATTGCCTTACATAAAAACTAACTCCAGTTTATCAAGAAGAAACAAACAAAAAGCAACAACAACAACAAAAGCCCTAAATATGAAATCTGAAATGCTGAAACTTCCAGAAAAAAAACATAGGTATTACTTGTCATGATAGAGGTATAGGAAAAGGCTTCCTGAAGAGGGCTCCATTTGATCAAGCAGTTGACAAGTGGGACCTTATAAAACTAAAAACACTTCAGCACTGCTCAAGAAGCAATCAATTGAATGATATAAGAGTCCAAAGCAAATCTTTACCATATGCATTAACAGAGGATTAATGTCTATCATATGCAAAGAACCACAAAAACATAATATTTTTTAAAAGATCTATTTGAAAACTGGGCTATGGAACTGAACAGGGCATACTCAAAAGATGAAATAAAAAATCCTAAGAAATACCTCACATGTGTTCATCATCCCTAGCACTTAGGGAAATGAAAACCAAAACAACTTTGAGAGTTTGTCTTACCCAAGTCAGAATCATGATTATCAACAATATAATCAACCACAAATGCTATAGAGGAGGTGGAAAAAGGAAACCTTCATTCACTGTTTTGGGTATTGCAAACTGGTTCAGCCATTATAGAAGTTAGTGTGGGAGACCCTGATAAGTCTACCATATGACCTAAAAATAAAGTCAAATCCATGACCTCAGAAAGCACTCTTTGGCATATGCCTAAATAACTGGACATCTCACTCCATAGATACTTGTTCATTGATGCTCTATTCCTAATACTTAGGAAATAGAAATAGCATAAATCACCTTTAGTTAACAAATGAAATGTAGTAAATATACAGCATGCATTTTCAACTGTAAAGAAAAATGAAATATCTGGACAAAAGGATTGAACTAGATAGTAGCACATAGACTGAGTTAACCAGGAAGACAAATTTTGCAAGTGCTCTCTCATATATAGTGCCTAACTCCAAATCTTCAGGTGTGAGTATGTTATCTAGAGTTACCACAGAAAAACAAGAAATGTAAAAGGGACCAAAGTGGGGTGGGCAATAGAAAGTAGAGTAGCTGGGCGAAAATCATTTGAAGAGGATAAAGGAGGGAGATGGGGGAGTAGTAATGGGGGGAAGGTGGGTCACACAGAAGGAGAAGGATGGAGGAAGGTAAAATAACAGAAAGGACATTTTTAAAAAGTCATTAACAGCATTATCAATTTACCTAAAGTTATGTACAATACATATGTGTCTACATGTATACATACACATGTCTAGTTTAAATGAAATCTCTTTACCTGGGTTAGTGTTACTTTCCCAAGAGCCATAAACTATCTAAGAAAGAAAAAATAAAATTCCAGGAATGAATATCCCCCTTATAGTTTTGGTTATAAGATGTAAGAGACTTCCAAGACATTATAGGCTATCGGTGTTGCCCTTGGTTTTCTCCTAGAAATTCAAATAAACTCCTATTGCTGAGGACACCATTAACTATAGACACAGGACCCAGTAGATCCTAGTTGGTTCTCATTTGAAAGCCTCCTGAGAACTCAATTTCATGATATCAAAAGGTGCCACACAAGCTTGCAAGGGAGGGGAGGGAAACATGCAATATCCTACTAATCTATGACACCTACAGACTATATCAACAACCAGCATTGCACAACCACCCTAAGTGTACCATGGTGCTATTCATGTCTTGGCATAAACCAACACTTCCTTAATTGGACTTAAGACTTTCTCAACAAGATGGAAATCATTCCTGATATGGAAACCTAGACAACTATCCAGGGTAGCACAGTAATGGATGTTGGAGGAGAACCTTCAACAGCCATTTTACTAAACCAGCATCATCAGTTTATCAATACAGGCTTTTAACCTAGGAATGCAATATCATGCACCATCTACCTTTCTCCCCTTTTAGAATGTAAATCCTCCTAAATCAGCCTGTTTGCCTGTTAGTGCTGCATGGGCATCCTTCTAGCCATGCTTCCCCAGGGTTACAAGATGCTGACAGGACAGACTCTTATCTGTTTTTGACCCTGAGAAATTGAAGCTCAGAGAATTGCCTTTGTTTGTGTATGTGTATATAAGCAGGACACCTTACAGCAAGAAAGAATAAAGAACATGATTCAAACAGCATACAGGTGTATCATTCTAAGAAACTTTCTAAGACCTTTTGCTATGCAGAGACAAGGAACCTGAAACTCGGCAGGGAGTCGGTAGAGCTGGACTCACCTGGCTCCTGATGGATCACTTAAAGTTCATTGTAAGTTGTAAGCTTCCAAGATCTCCAGAGCAAATGGGAGCACGAGGGGAGGGGAGAGGGAACTAGGAGAATGAGAAGGGGAGAAAAGGTGAAGTGAGGAGAACATGAGGGAGCAGGAAGTTTGAGTTGGGGGAAGAATAGAGGAGAGCAAGATAAGAGATACCATAATATAGGGAGCCATGATAGGTTTAAAATGAAATCAGGCACTAGGGAAATGTCTGGAGATCTACAACGATGACACCAACTAACAATCTAAGCAACAGAGGTGAGGCTACCGTAAATGCCCTTCCCTGATAATGAGATTGATGACTAATTCATGTGACATCATATAGCCTTCATCCAACAGACTGGTAGCTGGGAAACCAGCATGGGACTGATCCAGACTTCATGAACATGGGTGTCAGTGAGGAGACCTCAGAAACCTATAGGGCCTTTTGTAATAGATCAGTACTTATCCCCAGCTTAGGAATAGACTTTGGGAGCCCATTCCATATAGAGGGATACTCCCTGAGCCTAGACACAAAGGGTGGGCCTAGGCCCAATCCCAAAGGATATGACAGACTCTGAAGACCCCCTATGGAAGGCCTCACCCTCCCTGGGGAGCAGAAAGGGTATGGCATAGGTAGGGTGTTATTTGGGGGGGTAGTAAGGGAGGAGGGGAGGCAGAGGGAACTGGAATTGACATGTAAAATAATCTTGTATCTATTTTAAATAAAAAATGGAGAGAAAAAATAATGTATATCTAATGAATGTAACAATAAGTCATTCTGCCAAGCCGCCCAAGTCCTGTTGCCACATGGGTGCTTTCTGCCAGGCCACCCAAGTGCCCGCCTCCATGTTAAGGTCCCAAGTAACACACAGATACTTATATTAGGTACAAATGCTGCTTGGCCAATGACTAGGATTTCTTATCTGCGAGCTCAGACTTAATTATCATAAATCTATATATTTTATAAGACTTATCAAGGATACCTTCCGCTGGCACCCTGTCTTGTGAGCAGATCACATGGTGACTCCAGAGCAGAGACTAGGAGGAAGAGCAAGAGAAACGGAACAACTTCCTTCTTGTTCTTGTTTATATATGCGTCTGCCTGCTATGTCTGCCTGGATGACAAGACTTCTTTACTGCATTTCCCAGAATCCTCCTTGACTCCTAGTCCCTCCTATCTTGCTTTCCTATTGGCCAACTGTACTTTATTTATCAACCAATAAGACAAACGTATACACAGAAGGACCTCCCGTTTCCTGCTGAAATGTAGAAGTGTGCCAGACATACTGTGGCCTAAGGGCTAAACATGGATGCCCTAATGTTACAGAGGAACTTTGGGTGACTGTCTAGGCAGTGAGATGTCTCTGTGAATTCTAGAGTTTATATACTATCCTTCTATGGTCTTTGACGGAATTGAAGACAGATAGTTATGGTTATAGTTTTCTTTAGTTATTATAAAAGATAAGTTACTCTTCTTTTTATTTAGACAGAAAAGAGGAGAATATGGGGAATTTCCTTCTGTATATGTTTATCTTCTTATTGGTTGTTGAATAAGACACTGTTTGACCAATGAGGCAGCAAGTTAGGCGGGACTAGGAGACAAGGAGGATCCTGGGAAATGTAGTAAAGAAGTGTTGTGTTCCAGGCAGGAAGTGACATAGGGGAGACATATATATTAATATTATATATATATATATATATATATAATATATATATATTGGCAAAAAGGAAGTCATCTCCTTCTCTCTTCCTCCTGGTCTCTGCTCTAGCATCACCATGTGATCTGCTGGCAAGAGAGGGCACCAGTAGACGGTGTCCTCATAAGATAAGTCTTATAAAATATATAGATTTATGATAATTAAGACTGAGCTAGCAGATGAAAAATCCTAGTCATTGGCCAAGCAGCATTTGTACCTAGTATAAGTCTGTATGTGTTACTTGGGACCTTAACGTGGTGGCGGGCAGATCTTGGGTGGCCTGGCAGAAAGTGCCCACATGGCAGTAGGGCTCAGGTGGCATGGCTGAAAGACTTATTGTTACAAAGGAATAATAACAAAAAAGTTGTAAGCTTCCTGTTTTGCCTCTATCAAGACATGAGTGCTCCTTTCATATTCTCTCCTGTTTCCAGTCTAAATCATGCTCTAGAAAAAAGTCAATTCACTCCTCCTGTGTCCAGCTATATTCCCATTTTTAAATCAAGTAACTCATTTAATCAGCATGAGGAATAAGGTAAGTAGATATCTCATAAGAAGACATATTTTTCAGAGAAGGGAATGGAACCAGAACAGGATCTGAAACTTGTACACACAGGTGTAAGATATGGTCCCCAAGGAACCCAGTTGCACGAACTGACTTGAGAGCAAAGCCTAAGAATTCTGCTCTGCTACAGTGTCACTGAGTCCTGTAAGAGGGGTGTGCACTGGTCGTTAGGGTAATTCTACTATGCTGTAAAAGATAAGAAAATCAAGGTAGGCCTGGTAGTACAGACCTGCAATCCCTTCCCTTGGTTTAGTGTCCAGTAATTTGGAAAGGAAAGAAAGAGAGTAAGGGAGATCAAGAAAGAAGGAAGAAAGTTACACATGATCATTAACTATAAAGTCTCACTAAGAGTACTGTTTCCCATAGTACTTGCTGATAGTAATGCTATACACAATACTTCAACTTAATGTTTTATATGTTGGTATTTCTGTGTTATTATTTCTGTATTCTATTTTTCTCTTCTTTTTTATTTAAATTAGAAACAATTGATAAGATATCAACAAACCAGCCTGTGATGGATGTTAGTTATCCTTGTCTGAAAATTTCAGCTGAGAGAAAATATGTTCTGAAGCTTAGGAGATATATATATATATATATATATATATATATATATATATATATATATACCACAAGGCATGAATAAAAGTCTAATAGCACAGAACAGTGAAAATTAAAATCAAAAGGCACCTGGTATTGCGCCTCATGTTCCCCAGTGTGTTTATTGCTGTCAGTGTTCAGTATGTGAAGTGCATCCTGTTTAAGTCATGGTTTGCAAGAGCTATTGCAAATATGTTTTCTTTCTAGGTCCTCAAATGGGTGGTTCTAGTTTTTTTAATTTGTTTGTTTGTTTGTTTTGAGTGCTCAGGTTGTCACAGATACTTTCATAGGCTTCTTGCTATCACAGCAGTCCAGTGCAAAGATTAGTGTGGATCAGCAGATGGAAGCCTACATCTCTGAAGACCACTTTTTGCAAGAAACATCTTTCAGTGCTGTGCAGAGTAAAATAGTAGAGAAAAGGTGGGAGAAAAGTAGAATCATTAGTAGATAATTAGTGCACTTAAATAGCAAAGGAAGAGGCAACTTTCAATACCAGATGCAAATACAGATGAAAAGGAGTTTCTCCTTGAAATTTAAAGCCAGGCAACAAAGACCAGTGAAGCTAAAGGACTACTTATTGTGTCTTTACTTTCAAATAACTGTCTTCAAGTTTGTAGAGGGCAGAGTTTCAGAAGGGAACAAAACATCCATGTAAATTTGAATTTCAAATAAGCAGTGAAAATGTTTAATTATGTCTCTTGCAGTATTTTCCCCTAAATATAACCTTAGTAGAGGGTGAATTATCATTTTAAATTTCCAGCTTGTCTAAGGCAGAGAGGTAACAACTCCCCAGAAAGGTACTCTGTGTCAGATAAAATATTATGAGCCTCAGTTTCTGGGGAACAAGTATGGCAAATGACCTGCACAGGACTTTGCCAGATGTAAAGTTAAACACTGAGCTGAGTAGTCCTGTGAACATTCATGACAGTTTGCTGTGAAGGGCCTGAAAGGAACAAACTGGGATTTGCAAACAGGAGCTTCTTCCCCACCTCCATCTTATCCTTCCCTTGGAGAGCTGCCAGAGGGAAAGGAAAACTTGTGATTTTTCTGTATTCAGTGAACTCTGTGAGCCAAATCAGCAGACATTTTTGGTAGGTCCACTATTCTACAGGGTATGTCTTATCCTCAAGAGTATTTGTCCAACATATACCAGAGTTACAGGTTTTTTTTTCTTTTTTATAAAAAGAAAGCCAACACAAAGTTGAATGGGTAGGAAGGAGGTATAGATCTGACAGGAGTTGGGAAAATGTCGTGAATATGATCCAAATACAGTATATGAAATTGTCAAAGAATTAATTAAATATATTTTCTAAAAGTTACATTAGTACTATACATATTTACATATTCTCATATAGTCTTATGGCTGAAAGATGACTGGGAAAATGGCACACACTCTATAACTCTATTATATGTTTATTAGATTTAAGAAAAGTCTCTTTGATATTTTAATTTATATGTAATTGATTCAAGTCACATCGGTTATCTAAATTACAAGCCTAAAAAGTATGCTGAATTCAATTTGAATATATTTTTAATGACAATATTTATCCAAATAAAAAAAAATTTAAAAATTTGTTGCTCTGCACAAATTGATGGTAGAATGTTATTGCTGAAGACAATGCCTACAGGAACTCATTGAATACAGAGAAGCTGAGCTTATGCCTCCCTAGAGTCTTTACCCATACAAACTTGTGTTCAGGGTACTTGAAGATACCCTACATGCTAACAGAGGTGAAAGCTGAACACCAATCCAGCTATAAAGCCTTTGATCAACAATGGTGAGCTGACTGTATTGGTGCAATAGTGGCACAAAAGTTATGGGGGTTACCAACCACCCATAATGAGTGGATTTAAGGTTCAACCCATAAGATGTAGCTGATGTATAATACTACTCAGGTGGCCAAGAACCTGAGACTAGATAGGTCATGGACCTAGGAGAAAATCAAATACTACTGCTCTTCTAAGGAATTCTAACAATAAATGACTCCTGTTGACATCAGGCTATATTCATAGATCACTGTCTTACTCAGCCATCATCAGAGAAGCTTCCTCCTGCAGTAGATGGGAACAAATACAGAGGCCCATAAGTGGACAATAGGCAGAGAGTAAGAATCTTGGAACATTAGTCCTAAATGAGAGAGATATCTCCACTAAATCCCTCCCCTTGGGGCTCACTTCTGCTTTTTTGGAAAAGGTAGAAAGTTAATAAGAGCAAGAGGAGATGGATGATACCAAGAAAATGGTACCTTCCATACACAACAGGATTGACACACTTACATGTGTGGTGATATTTTATTATTTAACAAATCTTGCCTGAAAATCAGAGTGCAAAGCTAGCCACATGAGTCAGCCATACCGGCCAGGCAGTGTGCCTCACACCTTTATTCCCAGCAACCACACTAGTTAGCCATAGAGGCTGGACTGTGGTGGTACATGCCTTTAATACCAGCACTAAAGAGGAATATAAGACAAGAGGGGACAGGAGTCAGTCAGTCTGTAGTCACGATGAGGACAGCATCACCCCTTTTGGTCTGAGCCTTGGTAGAGGTAAGAACTCTCTAGTGGTTGGCTGTTTTGCTTTTCTGATATTCAAGTTGAACCCCAATATCTGTCTCTGGTTTTTTATTAATTTTTGTACACATATGGACTCAAAGAGACCATGGCAGCATGCACAAAAGCCTGCATAGGTTTAAGCCAGATGGTGTTCCAGTGCTGAGAAGAGGAAGAGAACATTAGCCCCCATTCCAAAGCAAGCAGCTAGATCCAATTGACATCTACTTGCAAAGGAAAAACTTAGTTTTCTGCACTGGAGTCTCATTGAGCATATTAACTACACTTAAGGGTAAAACCACATGCCCAGTAGTAGGTGGCCAAGACAAAACAAACACAAGAGTATCATTTTAGACTTTTTTGGTCTCATATTGCTTTATTTTTGGTAGTTTTTATCTTACTGGTCTTTTGCCTATGCATTATGTCTTCCAATTTTGTGTTTTTATGCTTTTCTGGCACTTTTTATTGTTTGTGAATTTGTTTTGTCCTATTATGGTTCATTTTTTGTTTTACTTTTGCTGCCTGTATATTTTGTAATAAAAGAATACAAGAAAAGGTGTGGATTTCGGTAAGTGGGGAGTGAGGAAGGATCTTAGAAGAGCTGGAACATGGGAACCATGATCAAAATATATTGTATGAAAAATGTATTTTCAATAGAATGTAAAATTATTAAAAATTAAAAATAAAAATCATTTTCAATCTCTTATTAAGATTTATCTAAATTAAGGAAATTATTATAATGTAAGAATTTCAAACCCTAAAATACATCTTGAAATAAGTAACAATATTGCCACTTTGTATTACTCTAGGAAGCCATTAAGGTAAGTATTAGGTCAGCGGACCAGAAGTCCAGATAAGAGTGGTTCCTGGGAGCCGGGGGGTTGGTGGCGCACGCCTTTAATCCCAGCACTCGGGAGGCAGAGGCAGGCAGATCTCTGTGAATTCGAGACCAGTCTGGTCTACAAGAGCTACTTCCAGGACAGCCTCCAAAGCCACAGAGAAACCCTATCTCAAAAAAGAGTGGTTCCTGGGATTCTGGGAGTCCATGTGAACTAGTCCTGGCAGGACACATTAGCAAAACATGCCACAGAGTCCTGAGAGAACATGGAAGAAGATGAAAGTAAGAACCAACTAGTCAACATATAGAATTCAAATTCACAGCAATGTGGTATTAAATCTAAGGTAGCCTTATTCTGGCTTACAGAGTGAGGAACTTGCTCAGTACAGCACAGTCACACTAGTCAAGCTCTATCATTTAAGCTGCCCCTGTCACATTTTTCCCTCTAGTCATTATTTAAGAAACTACAGAGGTTTTCAGGAAATTAAGGAAAACTATAGCTTAATCTGGATTAACCTTTGTACTCAAAGATTTTATTTGTCAGATGAAGTTAATCCTCATTTTTATATTCTCTGTCACAGAGCTAAGGAAATTAAATGCAAATCTGTATGTGACACTGAGTGTGGGAGTGAATCTGTGTCAAATGAACTAAATAAGGTGACATAAAGAAGCATTTAGCACAATAACTGGAACTATCGTAAATACTATTTCACTTTCTAGCTGACCATATAAAACCTTGACTCAAAATTAGCATTCATTATATTCAGTGAAATCATGTGTATCTGGCTTATGAAACTTATGATTCAAGGCATAATTAATCAAGCATATCAAATTAGCACATGGATGCTTTCTGAGCTTGTACAGCACAGGAGGCTCTGAGTTAGATGTTAGATCACATCTGTTGGGAAACCTTAGTATGGCTGAGGAGTATGGTAAAGTGCTTTGGTAGTCAAAGCATAAATGGAGATATATGCTAGCTATTGTTTCTACTTGAGGGTAGATAAATATTGACCATTCATACATAGAATAAAACCTGGCCCTGGTATAAAAATTATTCCCAGAAATATATGGATAGTAATGTTTTTCACCCATTTCAAATAGAAGTTAAAATTAGGGAAACAACTTTTTATGTTACTTTCTAGTTAGTTCATATTCTTCACTCTGTACACTTTACAAAGCTAATTTTAAAAATGATATCTTCACAGAACTAAGGTACTGTGATAGTTAATATTAATTGCCGATTTGACAGGACCTATAATCACCCAGGAGACATACCTCTGAATTATGTTTTGAAGAAGTTTCTAAATTGAGTTACTTGGTATTGGAAGACCCACTTTACATATAAATATCTCATGAGCAGTGTTCTACACCAAATAAAAATTGGATGGGTAGATTTTATCTCTCTCTGCTTCCTTTTTGTATATGTAATGTGACCAACTGCCTCACCTTCAGAACCCTGGTGATAAAGTGAATCTCCTTGAATTATAAGCCAAAATAACCCTGCCTCCATTAAGTATTTGATCACAAAACAATAAAAAATGGTATACAGATAGCAAGAGAAAAGGTGTGAGCTTTTAAAACATTGTTTTACTGGCTAATGTTTGCATTAGATGCCATATATATTCCGAGTTAGTTTGCAAGGATTTCCCTAACAAAATATTTGAGAAATGGCTTCAGTAATAGACATTTCATTCTCTCAGTTCCCGAGACTGCAATTCCAAGACCAATTAGTTAGCTGGTTTGACTTTTTATAAGGCCTCTGTCTTTGGCTTGAGGATGGCCACCTTCACAGTGAATCTTCCTTTGGTCTTCTTGCTGTGTACCAGTACACCTAAGGCATCTCTATGTTTCTAACTTTTCTGTTTGTAAGTGAGAAAGTTGGATTGTACTATGGCAAATCCTAATAACCTTGTTTATTTTCATGAAGCACCTATCAAACACCCTGCCCTCAAATACAGTAACATTCTTTGGTTCTGGAGTCAACAGGACCATCATGTATCTCAGACCATAAAATTTTCATTACATTTATTTTTTGCAACAGTACAATAGTAAACTGCTTTATATCATCTTTAAAAAACACACTATATGCCCATCTTTAAATTTCTAAACATTTTATACTCATCAGTTTGATTATAGTGATCACTATCACTGTTCTTCATTATTTATGTACTGATCACTGCTTTCCGGCTGTGGCACTAAATACTTTACATGAATTAAGGTATCTAAAGGGTGGCAATCAAGTGAGCTAGCTACTGCTATAGTTTCTGTGCTGCTGAGGAAAGAGATTAAGATTTGTCCTGATGGGTTGGCGGAGGAAGCCACAGTACAAACCAAGCTCTTGGTTTGCTTAAGAGCCTCCTGGAATTTGATCATAAGTGCTACAAACTGCACTAGGAACAGGAGAAGGCTTCACTCCCTCTTCATACTTGGATCTCAGACATGCCAGGGCCATGCACTCATCTTGTTTCTACCATTGTTGCTTTTGGTACAGCAGAGATTTGAAGGGCACTTTTAGCAAATGGATGATGTGAAGTTTGTCCATTTTAATAGTTATTATGCGGGGAGGAATAAGGAGATATTAGATAAATAACTTGGTGGTGTGTCTATTAAACAACAATTCAGAGTAGGTAGAGGAAGCACATAACCTATCAGTAACAGTTTTCTTGATCTTGAAACCAGGGTGCTTGAGATGTGTTTAAATCAACCTGAGTTAAGAGAGTGAACACATGAACACAGTGCTCAAAGCTTTCTGGTGAACTGATGATAAATTCAAAAACAAAAATGAAACTAAGAATGCATTCCATTTCTGGTCTAGTTACTTTTGTATGTATCTATCTCAGTTTAGAGTGAAATGACCCACGGGAGTTTATCTGCTAGACATACATGGTATTGCATATTTCTTTTAAAATGGTTCTGAGGGTTTCCTCAAAAAACAAAACCACAACACACATCTTTTCTTTTCTGGCAGTTGGATGTTTATTCAAAACAGGCAGTTTAAAAGCAATTGGGATAATTTCAGAAAGGCCACAGCAGGGTCTTTAACTTATAAGAAGTAGAGTATACTGGGCAAGCTGCTTGCCTGCTATCATCTGCTCAGATGTTGGAGAAGAACTCTGTGCATCATTCCCCTAGCACTTACTCTCATACTTTGACAACTTTCAGATTTAACTCTCAATGGAAAGTCCTGAGGTCTTGGTGTACCTTCCTATTACAATCCATTCCCTCTTTGTGTCCTTCCCTAGGCCATCTGGTTGCCACTGTGCATAAATGGGTTTCTAGATGCTTTATCAAAGCACAGATAAAAGTAGTCTTGAGAATCACAAATGGTTTCTGGTGTTGCCAATTAAAAATCAGGTACATCCTGGTGAAATATTTTGCTCCTGTTTTTATTATAACTGTGTTACATATTGCATTAACAGGCTTTCCTTCCATACTTAAAAAATAGGTAAGAGATTTTAAAGGTATTTTTTAAGATACTTTTTATATGATAATAGTCAAAGAATTCTCAATAGGTATTTTCAAAATGCATATACATTAGATTTATATTTTTATTTCCTATTTATTTTTTTCTGTGTGTAATACTGAGTCTGTTACTCTATATATTATTATCTATATACATTAATATGTATTTCATTTTATTATCAACAACATAGAAACACTAATTCCAAATTATTTCAATGGTTGTCTGGAAAACACATTACTTTGGAAAGAAATTTGAGGTTTTCTGCTGAAAGATCTTATAATTGATATTATTTTGTTTCCAGCAAGAGAATATGAAAAGAAAATTATTTTCAAAGAGTATGCTCTACTCCTCAAGTATAATTGTGTTTCCAGGAACGTGTCTCTAGTTCAGTTCTATATGTAAAAGAATCTACAAAAGACTGAGCTGCTCTTGTCTAAGGTCAAAATAACCAATTATGAGCATTTTTTCATCTTTGAAATGGGGTAATGTGGAAGCCCTGGCAAGATATTATGTCTTGGCAGACTGGATGATGGAGTGTACATATGCTCAAAGGGTCCCTGAGGGCAAGGTGAGCAGCTAGAAACCAGGGCAGCACACTCTCCATACTTAGGGAAGCCGCTGCTCTCCATTCTTCCTTGAGCTTTGCAATCTGAATAGTTATGATAATATGTGGTTCATCTCTGTGGTAAAGGATGGAGAACTCTTCTCATTTTGATAAGAGAACACCAAAGGAATCTCTTCTTTTAATTTCATGTTTCTCTGATGATGAAGTCCAGGGAAGTGTTCAGTGCTACTCTGTGCTTTCATTCAGGCAAAGCTCCTCTTATCCAGGCTGGGTAGGTAATAGATTTTGCACTATCAGTGGGAAACTATGTGGAGATAATTACGTAAATAAATACATGCCACCCTAAAGCAAGGCATTGAACAACATCTCTTAATTATTGGAAAATTTCCCTACAAATAAATTGGATACTAGACTGCCATATTGTTTTCAGCAGAACCCTTGTAGAAATAGCTATGGTCCCTACCATTTGACACAAAACTAGATGGCTAATAGGGGATATTCCTGCTCCAAATTGTATGACTATATAGGATGGCATGGTAGGCTATGTATGTAGAATGTCCACAAAGAATGATCAAATGGCATTTATTCATATTAAAAAGATACTTCCAGTAGAGATTTTATGAAATACTTTGTGTAAGAACCAAACTCAGCAAGTGAGTGGAAAGTTGAACAGAATTAAAGAGCTCTGAAATATGTCTGATTATCATTATTATTATTATTATTATTATTACTATTATTATTATTATTGTGCCACTGAGGATTGATCCCACAGTTTTGTACAAGCTAGATATATGCTCTGACTGAACTGTGTCCTCAGCCCTAAAAAGATATCAAGAAATGATAGCAAATTTTGGTGTATGTATGTGAATTTGTGTGTCTGTGAGCATGTGTACATATAGCCTTCTTACTTCCAAGGCCTATTTCAATATGTATAATACACACTGAAACTTACAAGATATATATTTTAAATTCATAGGCCAAGCCCCAAGACATTATTCCTTAAGGATGTTATGTATATTATGTGGTTCACTTTCCCTCTGGTAAAATTAGTGTAATTATTTCATTTGTCTTAACACCCAAATCTCTCTGCTCTCTGGTAGTTAGACCCATGAAGGCATAATTACTAACTGGGACAGTCACAGTCCTGATACAGTTGTCCAGTGAAGATGCAGTAAAACTGCCCTGCAAACCACTCTTCAGCACTGTCTCCCATATAGTCCCTTTAAAGAAAAGAAAAAAGAAAATCATAAATACTTTCTCATTCATCAAATCATCAAATAAGTTGGTTGAAGACTATTTTTCTTGGGAATGAATATTATCTCTTTTTGCACATTACTTCTTCCAAGTATTATCTCTTCACATCTCCAAAATCCAGTTCCCAATGCCATTCTCAGCCTTAATGCAGTGGGGAGGGGCTTAGTCCTGCCTCAACTTAATGGGCCAAGCTTTGTTAACTCCCCATGGGAGCCCTTACCTTTTGGGAGGAGTGGATGTGGGGTGGGCTGCGGGGGAGTTAAGGGGATGCAGGAGGAGGGGTGGGAGGGAGAACTGTGATTGGAATGTAAAATAAACTTTTAAAAAAGGGGAAAAAGACTAGCAACCATTTATAGGGATCAATCAGATCCCACATTCTCTGCTTTATAAAGTCTGATGTAGAAACATTTAAAGCATGTTGACAGGAAAATGAATAGTAGTGCATTGAAATTGTTTTTCAATTACAAAAAAAGTTTCCTTTCAAATAATTCAAATTTATTTATGTAATTAAACTTCGGGGTTGAGTATGAAAATTAAAAAAAAATAAATTAACCCATAGTAGACAATCTACACAGAAGATTTGAACTTTGATCCCTGTTGCAAAGCTCCCTGAAGTTCAAAAGTCTGTTTTACACTCAGACTGTGTTCTGGTCCCTCAGCAAAGGCTCTGCCCTTCGATTGCTTTCTGATGTCAAGCACTAAGAATGGAAAGGAAGGAACACCAAGCAAAATGTTCCCACAAGGGCTGAGTTTTCTACTGCTTTTACCATGTGGCCTTAGGTATTGATTTACAGTCCACTGTAGTACCCCAGAGCAAAAGGGAACACTGGTGATTAAGTCAATAGTTGCACATCCTAAAATAGTGCTGCCTGGCTACAAAGGAGGCCCCTTTCATTTTCCTCTGTCTCCCTGCAAATGCAGATGCAGACACTGACCTCTGACCTTTCTTCAAATTTTCTAGCTACAGCTGTTATTTTTCTTTCTCTGGGCCTTTAGCTGTTGATAGACTGATAAGATTCATTAAATTGTGTGTGCAAGTTTCCTTTAAACAAACATGAAATGATTTATACCCCAAGCCTTACTTATAAAAGTTTTTATTGAGGCCAGAATGAAAGGGAATGTTCTCATTAGGGCCTTCCCAGTAAGGACCTAGGCAATTGACCACACTAATAAGGCAAAGCCATGTTTTTGAAGGATTTTATATTCAAGTGTAGAATTTTCCATTGTATAGCTCTCAAGAATATAAGCAAATTGAGTCAGAAATCTCCTCTTTGTATTCCATTAGAGTCATTACTGAAATGGGGCCACAAAAGGTAATAGCAATAAAACCAAATACCTTGAGGAGTGTATGCAAATTCTATGCTAATATATGGTAATTCAAGTACTGTGTTCAGTGGCCATAAAAATACTAAATACAGCTAATTAAGGGTAGGTAAGTTGCTGTGCTTTCTACTCCAGAGCTACATGTGAGAGGTAGTATATTACTATAATTACAGCAGTCCCGCCTTCGGCAGCACATCCAGCATTTTAACAGAATTTCTCATTCTGTCATTATTTGTCCATTTCACCCAATATAATCACTGCTTCTTTTCTCTACCTCAGGCCTCGGGTCCAGGAAGTTACTGAGAAACTAAAAGAGAAATTAAATCCTTAGCCTCAAAGAAAACAAACACTTTCCTCTCTAGAAACCTTAGACATGTCATGCCCACTTAAAACTCCTCTTAGGATAAGTGCCCCCCACTGGGAGAACTGGGCTCAGCAATCAGCCACATGGAAAACCGCATTGGTAAAGGAGCCAGAAATAACCTACAAGATGCATTGAATTCTCCCTGATAGTTCAATGTAGAGGTTCACTGTTTGAGTGCAACAACATTTGGGTATGAGCACTATAGAAGTCTATCTGACTATAAAAAAAAATATTTGGTATTCCTTATCTAAGTAAAGTTATATGCATATATTTACTATTGGAATGGTACTTTAAAGAATACACTTTTTGATATATCTATATCTATATATATATAGATAGATAGATAGATATATATACATATGTGTGTGTGTGTGTGTGTGTGTGTGTGTGTGTGTGTGTGTGTGTGTGTGTAACCCCTATGAGACTTAAAAGTTAATCAAATTCAGCTGAAAATCCCCCTCAAGCTACTCTGTATTTTGTTCTTGATGTTGATATACTAGTTTGAGTCATTTACTGTGGATGCTATAACAAATTGCCACAAAGTGAGTGGCTTCAAACAAAGATTTCTTGCTTCATAGCTCTAAGGGTCAGAAGTGTAACATAGACCTCAATGGCAAGAATGAAAGTTTCACAGAGCTACCTTCCCCTTAGAGCTCCTGAAAGGGAACCTGTCTGTTTCTTCTACTTCTCTAATTCTAGACCCCGCCTACTGTCCTGGGCTTCTGCTGCTTTCTCCCATGTTGCAAGTCAGCAAGAGTGAGCTCAATACTACCTACATGGCAGTAGAACTTATCTTTGACCTTATCTTCCACCTACCTCTTTCTTTCATGAAGGAAATTAGGATTACACTAAGTACACCACAATGGTACAGAAATTTCCCTTCCTTACAATCACATGTTGAACAACTTTATTGTCATCAGCAACTTTAATTCCCTTTGCTTGAAGCATAACAAAACAACATTAGGAGAGGGAACCATTGATCTGCCGATTTTTCTGGCACAGGTATGGTATGTGGAAAACAAATTTAGATATGGACAAACCATGGGCATATCTTTAATTATTTGCTAGTTTGTCTCAGGAAATGAATACTTGTCAAAGAGTTTAATGAGTGGTAAAATAAAAACAAAATCTTTGTGAACCATTTATAGCGAAAGGGAGGAGAACCAAATTCAACAATGAACAATCAGTAAAACATTGTAAAGAAAACAGGAATGTATTAGAATGTTGAAGAATAAGTATATTTCTGCAAGAACAGTAGCAAATTGGAATTGAAGGAAATGTCAAAGTATGGGGTGCATGGTAGGAGTCACAGAGAATCTAATGTTCTAAAGTTAAGTAGGTGTAAGGCCAATCAGGCTCTGATAAGAACATGAAAGTGTCAGGAGCTCAGTGAGAAATGATCTATAAATTTTGAACAGTGTGAGAAGTGACGTGTATATGGAAGCTAGGATAACTATAACATGGAAGAGAGTTTAAGATGGAGTCATCAATAATTATCCAGGATATATAGCAGATGACAAACAGGTCTCAAAGACAGAGAATTCTGAAATTTGAACTAACCTCACTACAGTAAGGGGAGAGAGGAAAAGATGTAACTGAAGGCCATGGAGAGATGGAACTAAATAGATTTGCCTAGTGACTGAATGGCGAGTCTCAGGAGAAAATGAGTCAAAAGTCCTTCGGGGTTTCTGCCTTGGAAAAGTGGTTCAACTGTGGTGCCATGAAGAAGAATTAATGTTACAGGAAAGTAAGTACTAGTGGACAAAGTAGAACATTGTTTCTTCCCTGACTGCATTAATTTTGAGTTCTTAGGAAAGAATATTGAGGGTACACTTCATAAAAACCAAATTGAAAAGAAAAGACATAGAGAACTGGTTTTATTTTAAGCTTAAAATTACTTCACCTGCTTTACAATATTAGCTTGATTAGGTGGGCAGTTTCTTCTCAGCAGGGTCGTGCGCACAGCCTTCTGTGGCTGTAGACAGATGGTGGACATGAGCACAATGGCACAGGACGAACTGATCCATGTCTAGAAGCAAAAAGCTGAGGGATGCACTAAATAGCAAGGGCAAATAGAAGTGCCTGTGTTGTCTGTGTGGAGCAGAGAGGAGCTGCCAAAGATATGCACAAGAGTATTACAAATTACTCTGAAAGGACAGAGTTTGTAGATATTTCCCCATTTCTTTGTAACACATGGTCTTCAGGTTGAAAGTGGTCATTACAAGACTACAAACAAGGTAAAGATTCAGGACCAGAAGACAGCTCAGCCTATTAAAGCACATGCCACTAAACCTGATCACCTGAGTTTAATCCCTTTTCTCACATGGTGGAAGGAGATAACACATTTCCTTGGGCTGTTCTCTGACTTCCCTATGCATGCCTGATGTAGCATGCCTCACCATGTGTGGACACACACACACAAAAAAAAAAAATGAAAAAAGAATCTCCATGTAAAACACAAGTGGGAGGTGTTTGAAAACTCTCCTTACTTTAAATGTGTTCTACTTTTCCAGTACAATATTAACTTCCAGGTCTCATCACAGAACCACCAGGGAACAGCCGGTGAAGTCTTGGAAGAATGGCATCTTCCAATGCCAAAGATTTGAAGGTGAAAAGATAACAGTTTCATTATTTTCCATTTGAACCCTCTCAAAGTAATTTCATTGATGTTTTAATTTCAGGGAACAGATGATTTAGAGAAAGATAATAAATTGAAACTAGATAGAATTGAATAGATATTTCGATTTTGAGACAGTAAACAAAGTAAACTGTACAGCAGGCAAAGTCAAATCCTACACTGAGGTTCACAACACCCAGAGAGGAAGGAATTGAAGGAACAACTTTACTGAAAAGTTTCAAGATGGACTCTGTTTCAATACAAGTTACCAGCTAGTATTTTTCATCACCTTAAGCCAAGAAATGTGCTTGCAGATGTCCTAATTTGAGTATCCAAATGACCTCATAGAATTGAAGAACATTGACAACTCTGGAGAGCTGTGAGCAGGAAATCAGGTGGATCCCCAAGACTCACTAGCCAGCCACTCTAGCTGACCTAATTCTAGGTTCAGTGAGAGAGACCTGGCCCCTCCCTAGTGTACATATATATATATATATATATATATGTATATATATATTTATATATATACATATATATATATATATATATATATATATATATATATATATGTGTGTGTGTGTGTGTGTGTGTGTGTGTGTGTGTGTGTGTGTGTTGATATATAATACATTAATACATCATGGAAAACAATAGAGAAAGTTACCTGACATAGATCTTTGGCCTTATATGAATGTGCTCTGGGAGGAACACCTGCACAATCAGAGAGAGAGAGAGAGAGAAAGAGAGAAAGAGAGAGAGAGAGAGATCAGAGAGAGAGACAGAGACAGAGAGACAGACAGACAGACAGACAGAGACAGAGACAGAGAAACAGAGATGACGGAGATACTGGCAATCCTGTGGTGTGAGTGAGTGAAATTTGAAATTACTGGGGTTGACATTAAAATGGACAAGTAGTGGGAAGGCAAAGTAACCCAAGTTAAAGGCCAACAGTCTGGTCCAGGCCTTCATACCTCTCCACACACAAATGAACAAGTTGTAGTTGTAGCATTTGAACTGAATCTTTTCCTTTCCTCCTGATATTTTTCATCTGTCCTGGTTTGGGGTTATGGAGATGGAAAGAAACAGATGAGCCTGTTCACCTCTACATTTCACTGATATCATTTCCAGAGTAAAGTCACAGTACTATGGTAGTTGGAATAATATAGGCCCCCATAGACTTATAGGGAGTGGAACTATTATGAGGGGGGCCTTGTTGGAGGAGGTGTGGCTTTGTTGGAGGAGGTGTATCACCAAGGGGTAGGCTTTGAGTTCTCAGATGCTGAGAACTCAGTAGCTCACAGTTTCACTTCCTGCTGCCTAAATATCTAAATTTAGAACTCTGAACTCCTTCTCCAGCACCATGTTTGCCTGCATGCCACCTTGCTTCACACCATGATGATAATAGACTAAACCTCTGAAACTGTAAGCCAGCCCCAGTGAAATGTTTTCCTTTATAAGAGTTGCTGTGGTCATGGTGTTTCTTCACAGAAATAAAACCGTAAGACAGAAGTTGGTACCAGGGACTGGGGGATTTCTGTGATGGGCCTGACCATGCTTGTGTTTGGAAAAATGTGGACTTTGGGACTTTAGATCAGGAAAGTAGTTGACTACTTTAAATGTGGCTTAATAGGTCATGCTAGTAGGAACAAACAGTGGTGCTGATTTGAACTGTGGGAGCCTAGCGCAAGACATTTTAGAGGATAAGAAAGTTAATATACGGCCTAGAGACTCTTCTTGTGATATTTTGGTGAAGAATATGGCTGCTTTCTGCTCTTGTCCACAAAATATGCCTGAGGCTAAATTGAAGAGTTAGGCATTAATAGCATTGGCAAAGGAAATTTCAAAACTGCCTAGTATTGATTCTGTCATGTGATCATTAGTGTTCACTCTTATGAAGATATATAAGGAAAAGAGGAAAGTAAGCAAGGAAAAATACAGTTCAAGGAGAAAAGGGGCACCAGCAAATGAAATGGAGCTAAAACCAGTAGTCAAGCAGATAAACAGATTAATGAAAATCCTGAGGTTAAATGAAATAAAAGGAATGGTGACATCAGGGTAAGATCCCCCAGCTAAGCTTCCATCTTGTGAAAAGGAATTAAAGAAAGTTCATTGCTGGTCATGATGGTACCTATTTTTAATCCCAGCCCTCCAGAGGCAAAGGCATGTGGATTTCTGTCTTCATGGCCAGCCTGGTCTACAAAGTAAGTTCCAGGACAGCCAAGCTTAGGCAGTGAGGAAAACCATCAAAAACAAAAGGCTAATGGAGATGTAATTACAGAGGGAGCCATATTCCAGGTGTAGCAAGCTGCAGAACTTGGCAGCTTCACCCATGTGGTTCTAGCTTTAGGTCAAAGATAGAAGAAAGGGGCTATAGAATCTCCCTCTGACCAAGGAGAGCTGCTGAGGCCAGGCATGTGTAAGGGGTGTCCCTCAGTGAAGGCCTAGGGACGCTATTGTGTGAAGCGGTGAAGGTGAAGAATTGCCTTAGAGACCCCAAAATGTTGGGAGACCCGAACGTGTTGGAGATGCGAGAGCTATGGGACACCCACCAAAGAGGGATTGGAACCATCCCAGGATATGGAAGTATGCTGCAGATAACAGAATTGAAAGGAATTGGTGATGTGAAGAGTGCTTTGACATCAAACATGGAGGTACAGAGCTTGAAGTTTGCCCAGCTGGTTTCCATCTTGCTTTAGTCCAATACTTCCTCACTATGCTCAGTTTCTTCCGTTTTGGAATGTTAATGTATATCCTGTGCCATTGTATGTGGGAAATACGTGATCTGCTTTTTCATTTTGATTTTACAGGGGATTACACTTAAGAGTTTGCATGAGTCTCAGAAGAAACCTTGAATGACTTTTAAATAAGTTTGAGACTGTTATAGACTATTGGGACATTTGAATTTGGATTAAATGTCTTTTGCATTATAATATGGCTATAAGCCTGTAGGGGCCACGGAGTGGAATGTGATGGTTTGAATAAAAATGGTCTACCTAGGCCCATAGGGAGGGACACTATTAGAAGGTATGGTCTTGTTGCAGTAGGTCTGACTTTGTTCCAGAAAGTTCACCACAGGGGGCTGGGATTTGAGGTCTCAGATACTCAAGCCAGGCCAGTGGCTTACAATTTCACTTTCTGGTGACTGCAGATCAAGATGTAGAATTCTCAGCTCTTTCTCTAGTGCCTTGTCTGCTTGCATGCCACCATACTTTACACCATGATGATAATGGACTAAACCTTTGAACTGCAAGCTAGCCTCAGTTAAATCTTTTCCTTTATAAGAGTTGCAGTGGTCATGGTGTCTCTTCACAGCAATAGAAACCCTAACTAAGACACCAGAGTATAGCTATAGTACTAATTTCCCTTATGAAACCCAAAGTACAGTAGGACAGGACTCATGCTGCTCTGTAGTCTGCACCTACCCTGAAAGGCAGTAAAAAGGAACAATCCTGTTAAGCTTGTGGGATTTTCCAATGTCCATGTTTTTGTTTCCCATCGAAACAAGTAACATCAAGCTGTCTAAAATAAAAAACAAGCCACTTATTAGACATCATCATTTAGTTTGTGACCATTGTTTTCTACTGATCTAATCTTATTTCTATCCCTTTGATGTCATATGAGTTTACATTCTTCCTGAGCAAGGTCTGTGTGACAGTGTGACATTTCTTGGTGCCCAAGCCTCTCCCCACAGTGCTGTTATTCTTCCTGTCTTTCTGATATGTCATGTCCTCCCATCTTTCTAAACTCTACCTGAAAAGGTAGATCCCTCCCTCTTGCTCCATAGAAGTGGCCTTTTCTACCTTCATTCTGCCACTGTGCCTTGATTGCTGCATTTATATGGTTGTAATTATCCTCGTGTCTATCATTGTCTTTCTGGGTCTTTTAGAGTCAATTGAGTATGAGAAAAATCAGTGGAAGAACTTGACATTGAGCTGTGTATTGGTGATGCCTGTAATATGACAGAACAGGTGAATGGTTTTGAAGGGATCAGCTCCCCTTTTCAGCAGCCACGACAGTAACACGTGCTTGTCATAACCTTGCCTTGGTCACTTAGAGGTCAGATGCCTGCCTCATGACAAGGAACCAATCAGAAGTTAGCTGGTGGTGCTATGTATTACGACCCTGGGTTTACTTTACGACAAGCACACAGCAATGACGCACAGAGCATAGCAACCACCCTGGAAGGGTCTATGGGCCATAACAACCAGTTGGCCAATCAACACAGGGCAAGCCCTCCAAGCCTGGAGGGCACACCAATCCTGAGCCTGTGCGTACCCCTAGACACTCCCCTTACGCTGCCTTACAAGATCTCTCAGGAGCCCTACAGAGCTGTCTTTGCTAGCCATCCGCCATGGCGGGTGGGTGAATGACCCAAACTAAAATGGGATTAGCCCTTTAAGAAAAACAATAAAGCCTCATGCAGTTTGCAGCAAGCTCTCGAATCCGCCTGGTGATTGGGGTGACCACGGTCGTGGCCTGGGACCCCAGATACTGGAGTTTTCCGGGGGTCTAACAGTTTCATCCTGCTTTTTGAACTTTTCTTAGTTTGAATATCTTAAGATAGATAACACACACACATAGTACCATAAAAACAAAAGCAAAACTGTTCCTGTAGGAAAAGGAGCTATGTGTGTACTTTCCATACAAAACATATCTGTATGCTTCTAACTATATATGCATGTATAATATGCACACATATAATCTGTATGTCTAAAAAAGACATACACATGTCTCTTTTGTGCATGGTTTAATAATGAAGATTCATGCATTAAGATGATGCATCATAGTTTCATGAACCTAGATGGTACAATATATAGTCCACTCTTGAGCTATATGGTTTATATACTTTTGTATATCCATATAGAAATTATTTTTCCTCTCTTTTCCTCTCCTCTCTTCTCTTTTATTCTCTACCCTTCCCACCTCTCTCTTTATTACTCCTGCCATCCCATGTATGTTGTGTTATAACTTCTTGTTCATGGAACTGTGACAAATCAAACATGAATTTAAATGAAGTACAAGAGAAAATGACGTAATCAAGTTCTGGGGAGATAACTCAGTGATAAAAGTGACTACCCCATAAACATGAGGACGTGAGTTTGGTATCTATCCCCTACTCAATAAAGGTTTAGAGGTATGTATGTATGATTTCAGTGTTGCAAAGCAGACAGGATCCCTGAGGTTCTATGATGGGGTTGTGAGCTCCAGGTTCATTGACCCTCAAAAAGATAAGAGAAAGTGAATGAAGAAGACCTCTGATTTATACCAGGCATGCAGATGCACATGCAAACACACACACACACACACACACACACACACGCACAGAGAGAGAGAGAGAGAGAGAGAGAGAGAGAGAGAGAGAGAGAGAGACAGTACAACCATGCTGCTGGCATAAAACAGCATAGAGAATTAGATTCTGCAACAAGTGATTTTTAAAAATTAGAAAGTGTCCTCTCTAAAGAAACAATAAAATGTGTAATAAGTAAATATATAGTAACACCATCCATCATTTATCACTATTATCAGCTATTATATAATCCAAGTAACTGTGAGTGCTATACTTCTATTAAGCTAGTAATACAGTGCATTTACTTCCACTAACATACCAGAAACCCACAAGTAACATGTCATACTACAATGTCATTATGATAGTACTATCACTGGGTGATAGGAACTTTTCAATTCCATTATAACCCTCTGTTATTGTGCATTATTGATTAAAATACCATGTGTTTATAGACACACACACACACACACGCACGCACGCACGCACGCACGCACGCACGCACACACACACACACACACACACACACACACTGGGGGCAGTGTAGGAAGAAACAGTAATGATGTGGATTTTTAATTCCAGGCATTACATGATTCTCTCATTTCCATTTGGAGTAGAGGTAACTAGCAGTCCTGTACCTAGATAAAGACAAAGGACAAGGACAGCTCGCTGTGATGTGATGATGATGAAGCTGTTAACAATCTGCAGTAAGACAAGGGGAAGGAAATAAAAAGTATGCAGGGCTTTCAACCTTCCCTGTCCCCTACAACAGCAAGGCATCTTGGAAGATGCTGGTGTGTGTGCGCGCGCGCGTGTGAGCGTGCGCGTGCGCGTGCGCGTGCGCATGTGCGTGTGTGCGTATGTGTGCGTGTGTGTGTGCGTGTGTGTGTGTGTGCGTGTGTGTATGTGTGTGCGTATGCGTGTGAGTGTGTGTGTGTGCGCGTGTGCGTGTGTGTGTGAGTGTGCATGTGCGTGTGCGTGTGAGTGTGCGTGTGTGTGTGCGCGTGTGCGTATGCGTGTGTGTGAGTGTGCGTGCGCGTGCGCATGTGAGTGTGCGTGTGCGTGTGCGTGTGCGTGTGTGTGTGTGTGTGTGTGTGTGTGTGTGTGTGTGTATGAGAGAGAGAGAGAGAGAGAGACAGACAGACAGACAGACAGAGCATGAGCGCACACCCCCATGTTTATATGTGTATGTAAAATGGAAGGTTAGTTGAAACTGAGACAGCCTCCATGAAATCATCACTCAAGAAAGGATTAGACTTTGCCCTGACACAGATGTTTTGGGGTCACCCATATTCCTGCAAGTAACTCCTCATCTGTTCTATGTAAATACAATAAACTCATTGCTGCACCAAATTAGACTCTCTTGGAACTCTTGCTTTGGTCTTTCTTGGTCCTTTATTTCTGATAAATATGCATTTGTCCATGTCTCCAAAGGAAAAGTTACACAACGGATCCATACAGGTACATACACTTATTTCCTCTCAGACTCCATTCTACCCAGCCACAAGACCCTAGCTGTTTAAGCAAGGATTATTATAAAATTCAGGGAGTGAAATTTTACTAGGATCCTGTAACTCATCAGGAGGTCTGCAAATAATAGTTTAGGAGTTTTATCGTCTGTAAGTGACCTTTGCTTCCAAGGTCTCCTTCAAACAACAGGCAGGTATCATCCTACACAGCCTTCCATTTATCTACTTGGAGTGAGCTGACCCCACTGGAAATCGAATGTTGCTGCAGATATTGATCCAAGCACATAGACCCCAGTAAGGCTTTCTTTGTGTGGAATTTACAGAAGAGCCTGATGGATGGAGCTCTGAAGCACAGAGACATCCACAGAGCTGCTGCTTTCCTCAGTAGGATGACAGATAAAAAACCCTTGAGCCACTTGTGTCCAGGCAAAGGAACAGTGCCACTGTGATGCCTCGGAAATCATTGCACTGGGCACAGCTCTTCGATGCTCAGTCCCCTGTCTTGCTTTGACCCTTCATGAAATGTGACCAGTTATTCATGACCTTCACGTGCTGTGCTGGGATTCTGTTCTCCCTTGGCTCCATCTCTCTGGCCTTCAGCTATACTGAACTTGCTAAGCATGGGACTCTGCTTTAGGAAAAAAAAATCGAACTGAATGGACTGTTGTTTGCTTTCTGGCCTTCAAACACCAAGGCACTGTTGTGCTCTTTAAAATTGTAAATTATGTCTGTTTAAGAAAATGTCAGTGTTTTTTAAAACAGAATAACAGAGCTGGAAAAGACTGGGCTGAGCTATTTGTTGCCAAAATTTCATGCAGGAAAAATGATGTATTCATCATCATGGGCACAGGCAAGGAGGGTTCTAGAGACTCTTGCACAATGCATCCTCAGTTCTTCTGCAGAGTGTGGTGGATTTGTTTTCATCCTCACCAAATTATCTGAGTAATATTAAAGCTCATAAACTTTGAACCAGGGAAATTTCATCACCAATAATTAAAAACTAAGACATGTCTCCAAGAATTCAATCGACATTTTTTATTATTTTTCCCAGAAGAAATAAGCATACTTCAGATAATGGTTGCACTGACTACCTAAAATTATATTTCTTGGCATAAGGAGGGAAGAAGTCTGTTGTGAATGTTCAGAAGCTACTTCAAGTGCTCTCAACTTTTACCTCATAAATAGGCTGGTTGGATGACTTTGAGTAGAGGAGGGTAAATATCTGTGGATGACATGTTAAGTGGTAGACCACCACTGCACTGGTAAACATGCTACTTAGACACCTATAATTTCATGTCTGCAGGAGGGCCCAGAAGGTGTGGGAAGGGAAGGATGAAGGCACTTGCTGAAAACCAGACTCTGATTTTCATGGACTTCCTGGCTTGTCAAGAACCTTGATTAATCCATGTATTCTTGGTAAAATGCAATAAAAAAACATAACTATTTTGTTCGTAGAGTAAAGTGAAGTCTGTAAAACAAGAGTTTTTACTTTATAACATTAACAATGCCTTGCAAGAGTACATTGAAAGAGCATCTTTTCCCAGGAAAGCATAGTGTACTTGTCCTCTGGATAACCATTCTAAGTAGGAATGTTTGCCTGAACTTCCCTTCCTTGGACTCCGTTCACATTAAGCAGCTCCTGGCATGAATACTAGGAAACCTGCCTGGCTTTCTAGTAATAACTATGATATTTTCTCCTCTGAGAGTTTGAGACCATTATTCCATGAATTCTGCTTTATCATTTCCAGAAGTAGGAATGGATGCTTTTTTTCCATTTAAACATTACTGGTTTTAGTGGGCTAGAAATGCTAGTCACGGGGAATTTTAAAAAGGAAAAATAAAAACGAAGAAAGGAGGTAGATGTTTGCTTTCATTTTCCCTTAATGTTTTCAAAGGTAGAAGTACCCTGAGCTTTCCAGATTGTATGGCAAGCTCTATGCTGTGAGACATGATGGAATGCTTATTTAATCTTTTCAAGGAAAAAAAAATAACTATTCCTGCTCTCTAATCTGATTCTCACTCACAGCAGAGGGTCTTTTGAATGTCAGGCTTCTGTGACTATGGGCAAACTTGCTGCTTTACTTAAGAATATGGGCCCCAGATGTGCACATTTGCTCACATTCTGCTGGGCAAAACTACTGGTAGACTGACTCTACTTATAAGCAGAGGTGCTGGGAGGAAGTTCTACCTGCCTCATCTCATTTCTAGAGAAATGTAAAAGTGTAGGGACATCATACCCTAATAGAAAGGTTCCTTGCTCATTTGAAGTGTGTGTCACTGCATGTGACTTCACCTTGAGTGTTCATCTCTGCCATCACTGAGCCTTTGGTGGGCAAAGGAAGATGACCACAGAAATTGAACCCCAAAGACTAGGGGGTAATAAGAGCTTAAGTAAGTCCCTCATTTTCTTTTATTCTTTAATTCTCTATGCTTTCTAAGACAACAGTGTTGGCAGAAGACAGCAATTAGCCTGGGGGAGGTGACTACTGTGACAGTGGAGAATTATGTAAAGGGGTGCAATCCAACACAGCAAAGTCATTGCAGTGGTGTCAGGGAGAGGGTTTAGGTCAATGGATATTTTTTGTTTTAGATTTTCTGTAATTTTTCTTATACATATGCTTGTGACAACTGCAGCATCAGCAAAAGTCCTCTGGGCATGGCTTAGTATTTAGCTTTACTCATAAATAATCTATTGTAAAAACAAAGAAAAAATGCAAAGTGTTTGTGCATTCATATATGTATATTCTCTCTCTCTCTCTCTCTCTCTCTCTCTCTCTCTCTCTCTCCAATATAGATTACTTTGAAATTCTAATAAAGTAAAAGTAGTTAATGTTTTATAATCTGTTTCATAGGTAACATCTTCTTCAATGTTGACGAGTCTGGAAGTTGCCTTATTCTTTTGCAAATACGCTTTCATCCCCATAGTGACTCTTTGATTTAAGTATGAGTGCCCCTACTTTATTGAGGAGAAGAAACAAAGAGTTAGATATTTCAGTAAAGTGAAGATGAGACTAGGACTGGGTTGTTAACTCTTGTGATAAAGTTTTATGTATTTCAGGCTGCCTTCTGGCTTTTGATACAGATGAAGCTGAAGCTGGCTTTGAACTCTGATCTTTCTGCCTCCATTTCAATATTTGTATGATTTTTTTCTCTTCAAAATTGACTGTGGCATGGTTTGCTGCGATTGATTAAACTGCATTCATTTAGACTTTTGACTGAAATAGTTAAACTTGTTTATTTTATCTGTATTCAACCAAAAGCTTGTTAGTGGTAGCATAAACTAGCCTTCTGGGTCATTGATGAAATTGTAATATGATTAAGTTGGAAAGTTTTCTCTTTATAACCTGTTAATGCCTGAAAATTCTTCAAACAGAAGAGTAAAAGCATGCAACAAAGAAAAATGAAGAAATTTGCAAAATCCAGAGGTACAAATACAATATAATATACCAAAAGGTCAAAGTTAGTGGACTCAGGTTTCTGGCCTATTTTAGGAAGTTGTCCTGCAATCATTTCCTAAGGAGACCTGAACTTACCCCAGGTAGGGCCCAGTGAAAACCAAAAAAATAACTCTACCATAATGAAGCTTGCTGGCATTCCTTATAGTATCAAGACAACCTACTGGAAACTAAACCTAAGGAAAAGTTCTCTCACAGAACTCATTTGGGGAGTGATAGAGTCTCATGAGCTTCTCCTAGCTAGCAACCATAAACTGCCTGTATATCAAGAGTCCTCCTCCACTATATGACAGAAAGGTCATGATCCTACACTGTTCAGGTCACCTTCAGGTAATCACAGTTGCTGAGAGTTTAAGAGGGCAATGACCATGACATGCCCAGAGAACAGAACTCCATAAAAGAAAATCCTGTGTAGACGTAGGGAAATTTTCCCCCAGGAATATTGTGGCTATTATTCACAAATTGGATTTATCAGGCCAAAGCAATAGATTGATTTTGATCAGCTCTGCAGTTATCAGAGCTGTCCTTTCCTATGAGCAGATTAGTTTCCAGACTCCCCTTAGACACTTGTAGCCCTGGAAGCTCAGCCTCATTTTAGAAAGTGGTATAGTATTTAAATTATGAATATCTTCTTGTATATATTGAATCATCTATAGATTATTTGTGGTATTTAGTACAATGCAAATACCATATAAAGAGTCACTACATTGTGTTGTTCATTACCTTCATGCCAAGGAAAGCTAAGATCTGTAGAAGTTCAATACTGATACAGTGTTTGCTCCTAATGTTTGACCTATTGTTAGTTGACTCCATAGGCAGGGTAGAAGTAGATAAGAAGGACAAGTTTCTAATAGGTTATACCTTCTTACTTGGAAAGGTTTGAAGGTCTATTTTTATGTTTTCATGCTTTTCTTTCATGTGTATTTGTCTTTGGAGTTAAGGAAGAAGTCTTTTCTACTTGAAAATTATCTTAGTTTCTTTTCTTGTTGGTGTGATAAAACACTGACAAAAACAACTTGAAGGAGAAAGATTATTTTATCTCACATGTCAAGGTACAAAGGGGAAGTCAAGGCAACAAGACCTTGATGTAGCTGGTCACTATACAATCAAAGCCATGCATGCTTTTATGGTGTTTCCCTGGCTTCTTCATTTCATGGAATCCAGAGTTTTCTGCTAAAGAAATGGTTGTCCCCCATCAGAATGTGTCTTCCCATGCCATTAAGGAAAGCTAGAATATCCTCAGCAGGCATGCCAAGAGACCCATCCCCTAGGTAAGGCTAGATTCTGTAAAGTTGACAATAGTAATTATCATAAACTCCCTCCAGAGTGCCCTCACACAGGTACACACACACAAAAAAATAAATAAATAAATAAATAAAATAAAAGCTTGAGCCTATTATCTGATTTCTGATCAGCAAACACACTACTACACAGTTCCATCCCCAATCTCACCTTGAAAACTAATCCCTTACCACTCACTTTTTGCCCTGATCATAATCTAAACATGCTTGAACAATGATAATTCTGACAATTCTATCAGACTAATACATATTTAATGTTTTGATAATTTTAGTTTTATTGCAACATATTTTATTGTATTGGTCTACCCTTCAAATACTATTCCTCTTCTTTCAGCAAATAGAAATCTCATCTCTTTTAAAATTTCACTGAGAAGGAAATAATTCGCTTTTAAATGAATAACTTAGGTTTCTGGAGAACTGAGACATGATGGAGTATGACTGTGCAGTGAGAAATTACTGTGAAAGGAAGAAAAAGGCAAAGGAGATTGGTAAGTGATGGCTACAGAAAGGGGGTGGGCACAGACTAGTACATCTGCAGTCTATATCCCCCAACCATCAAAACAACTCTGTTTCTCCAGGAAGCTCTGAAAATACTGAGAAATTAAACAGGTAAAAGTGCACTCCTTCAATTGTCATTCAGGACTGGGCAAGTCACTCTTAAAATAGGTGGATCTCAGGGTGCCATTAGGATTCAAAGCTTTATGGTCCTCTCTGTGAGATGATTTGTGTACCCAATGGAAACCAGAATATCTAAGCAACTTGGATGTTGCTGAGCCAACATCCTTCTTACTATTCTGATTTATGAAAGAGAGCATATTAGAATGTTTTTAGTATTTTAGATATTTCTATTCTGTTTTTATATGATAGAATAATCCACAGCAGAAAGATGTTTTGCCAGTCTGCTAGTAGGAGTGTATTATCCACTGCTTCCAAGAGTCTATGAAAATAAGTGAATATTAAGAGTGATCATAGCAATAGGAGTGACTTGGCTGGTTATCTTCACTATTGCCACTTCTGCAAACTTTATATTCTTTTTTTACTTTAGAGAAAAACACATATATTCAAATATGGATGCAGAAATAAATGAGCTCATCCAGGTAAATAAAACTCCAATTTTTCACAGTATACAAATACATTTGTGCAATAAATGCACACACACATATATTCCTTTTTAGAAATGCAGTTTTCTATTATTTGAAAGGTGGAAATTTTTATATATTTCCACATAGAGAAAACTGTAGACCCTTAACACATTTTTTTTTCTTAAAGAAAAAAATGTGTTTAAAAGATAATCTTGAAATTCGCAGGCAAATGGATTGAACTAGAAGAAACCATCCTCAGTGAGTTAAAACAATCACAAAAAGATAAACATGGTATGTATTCACTCATTTTTGAGTTTTAGACATAGAGCAAAGGATATGATCCACACTGCCTATGATCCACACTGCCAGAGGAGCCAGGAAACAAGGAGGACCCCAAGAGAAGATTGCATAGTCCCTCGAAGAAGGGGATGGGGACAAGAACCCCTGACCAAATTGAAGCCCGGGGACAGGGAGAGGAAGGAGAGTCTTCATCCAGTTGCTGTTCGAAGCAGAAACAGACACCCACGGCTAAGCACGGAACCACACTACTGGAATTCAATTGTGGAGAGGGAGGAGGGTTGAGCAAAGGAGCCAAGACAGGGGTGGAGAGACCTGCAGAAACAATGGACCTGAGCTACTGATAGAATGGAGACCCTAGTCATAAAGCTGGGGAAACAGCATTGAACCAAACCCAGCCCTCTGAATGTGGCTACTAGCTAGGAGTCCAAGACAGTCTATGGGTCCTCTAAGAGCAGAGCCAGTCTTTATCCCTAGAGCACAAATGGACTTTGGGAGCCCATTTCCTATGGAGGGATACTATTGCAGCCCAGATACAGCAAGGAGGGCCTAGGCCCTCCTCCAAACAATATGCCAGACTTTGAAGGTCCTTGGTGGAGGGCCTCACTATCCCTGGGGAGGAGTCAGAGGTGGGTTGGGTGCGGAATATGAGAGGATGGGAGGGCGAGAGAATGGGGGAATGGATATCTAAATATGAGTAATTAAAAATAATTAAAAAATAAAATAAAAATAAAGATAATTGCCTGAACTCCCAGAAAAATAAATAAATAAATAAATTTCATGTGGATATTTCACATCAGCCCTCCAAACTGGACTATGAGACCCTTTCCTATGCTTCAACTGGTCACTGTGTTTATTTTAAAACCCATACAACAAGTGGCAAATAAGTATGCTAATTAGGACCTTCCAAAAACTTTCAGCTTCCCTCCATGTTAGGAAATATTAAAAACAGATTATACTCTCCCTTTCTGTTTCAGTTATCATCATTAATAAGATAGACTTGCTGTGTTCCCAGGCAGCAAATATTCTGTTAGTGTTTCAGATATCAAGATTATCAAATTTTATCCAGAATAGAAAATGAAATAGACCCGACAGATTTTACTTCTAGCTTCCCATTTGCTTGAAACATCAAAATGATACTAAGCACACAGTTACTATGTTATGGTGACTTTATAGAGGCTGTCTCTAGAGAAGGTCCCTTCAAACATGCCATCTTCATAACTAGTCAGGCTATATAGAAGCTGTTAAGTTTAAAATATCTCTCAGGACTATGATATTTTCAAAATGTCAAAGTAAAATTCTGCTCTGGAAAAGACATGAAAAACAAGCTTCCCAAGGCAAATTCCCCTGTGTGGTGATATCTTGCTTGTACACATAAAGCCTGTCAGAAGGTCAGAAAATGGAGCTTGGCACTACCTAACCATAGAGGTCTGGAGGTCTGTGCAGACAGACAGGAAGTGCAATAGCTGGGTGGAAATAGGATATAAGCAGGGAGAAACAAGACTTACTCTCTTGTCTGCTGAGATGTTAAGGAGATAAGGTGTGGCCGTGGGTGGCTCCTTCTCTCTGATCTCTCAGCATTATCCTCTATATCTGACTCTGGGTTTTTATTACTTAGACCAATTAAGAACTCCTTTAACACCCCTGTTATTTTAATCTGTATGATCTCTACATTCCTGCTGTACCACCTCATGCTATCAACCTAGTGAGATTCCCACCGGGTAGGAAATTGCTTAAGATAACATGGTGTTTTCAACTATCCTGAGAAATAAATGAAATCCTTTGGTTTTCACATATGCATCCGTTGGGACTTGCCAATATCTCCTTTCTCAGGGCAACTTGATACTGTATTTTATTGAATGAGATTCCCACTGTTTATCCCAGTCTGTCCTGGAATTCATTATGTAGACCAACTTAGTCTCCAACTCATAGAGGTTGATCTGCCTCTGCCTCCCAGAACTGCATCATCATACTCAGATAGACCCAGTATATTTTTTAAAGCATAAAAATCTAATTTTTCCTCATTCTCATTTATCAAAAGCCTTATAATATTATTAAGAACAGAGCCATGATGAATACAAGTAAAGGTTATTAGAAAGACTAGGAGGGACTGTGAGGACAGAAGATCCCTTTTGTACTTAGTGAGGGAAAGGACATTTCCCAAAAGAATCATAATGTGATGTGCATGGATCTGCTTAAAACAATGAAAATAATTCTGACTTTATTCTTTAATTTTTTGTTTTTGTTATATCAAGTAAAACTACCTTTTAATTTTTTTAATTTACACTCTACTGTATGTCTGGCAATATGATTTACATGACAATCTTCAATATAATGGAAAGTTTTGATACAGATTTAAACAGAAGAGCAGAGGAATTTCAGATTCCAAAATGCCCCCAAACCTCCCCAGCTACCACAATATTTAAAAGAAATCACTTTTTCTAAGTGCATCATGTGTTCACCATGTAAACATTGCGACATGTGTTTAGTGACTAGTTATGCCTAATTCCCATTGACAATGGCAATGGAATTAAGCAAGCCTGACTTTTACAACAGTCACTCCAAAAGAACAACATATTCTGGACTCTTTTGGAATGAAAACATGGTTCTTGATACTTCAGTAAACAGAAAATAGAATTCACATATTCACTATGGACGATAGAAACTCTGAGTACAAAAGAAGTTAGCCATATATCCTTTAGATATGAGGATCCTAGCACATAATATGTTCATTGTATATATGAAAATAGGTGTAAGTATGAGTATAGCCAAAATTTTAAAAAGGAAACTGAGAGAGGGTAGTATTATTTAGGTCATGATACAGGATGAAATCTGGCAATAGTTCTGAATTCCAAATATTATTCTGAGAATAAGTGTGTGGGAAATGTCATTGTTAAGTGGGCATACAATTCTGTTTGCAAGCACAGCTTTATTTTTGTGTTCTAGTTTAACACTAGGGCTTTGGGCTTTCTCTAGGAGTAGGATACACTATTCCCTTCTGTTTCAAACACCTCAAGCAGGAAGACTGGGCAGAAACCATGCTGACAACATATATATATGTGACCTGACCTATTCTTCAGGTATAACAAGTTGGTCTTTAATGACTGAGAATTTCCCAGAAAAAAAGAAAGTTAACTCAATTGACATAGAATAATGTACACTTTTGTCTTTTGTAAAGCTCAGGCTCAACGATACATTTAGTATTTAGTAAGAGAAGTAAAGACAGAAGTGATGGTCCCCTGGTATATTGCCTTGTTCCGGGTTAATAGATGCTGGCTTTAGAGCCTGCACAGATACTATTTTGTTTGGCCTCTTATCTCAGGGTGCTTGACAGTTGGAAGGGTTTTAAAATATACTGGAAATTTACTCCTGACACAGCTGTTATAATTTGGGTTCAGACCAATAATGAAAAATCAGTGTATTTTGCTCAACTTTTTTCAGAGATCTAAGAAAGCAAATTCTAATAAGAAAGAAAATGATATTTTCAAAATACCTATGTATATTTGGCATAATGTGCTTTCACATATAAAATAAGCGCTGTTACCATGGACAGATGTGTGTTGTCTGTTTCCTTCTTATAATAGGTTAAAGAGGGAGGAAAAGATAGGAGATACAAAGAAAAAGAAGACAGGAAAGAAGAGAAAATATTTGAAAGTTACTCAAGTATACTTAGAAAATGAAAGTCTAGATTGACTCACATTTACATAAATTAGCATACTGCCCTTTGTCCATTTGGTAGTTCTGACACGCACTCTGCCAGGCATGCACTGAGAGCTGGACAAATGACAGAAATGACTCCTGCCTTACAAAGCAATGTTTTAAAACCCGTAAAAGAGCCACTACCCTGAATACTTAATACTCAAAAAATGAGTTCCACTAAGTGCCATCCAATCCCCATTATCCATACAGCTGTCTTGGTGTTTCCTTCTGCATCTAGCAGTTATAAATTGGCTAAATGTTCCAGGCTTTGGGCTATACAGCCGAAGTTGGGTCACACAATCAAAGAGTGTAGTCAGATTTGGAGAGAAAAGCAAAGAGAAAGCCTCAACAGAGCTGTCGTTATTTTCTAAAGCCAACTGGCTCTCAGAAACTACTGACATCTTTGGTCAGATGCTAAGCATGTGATGTGGAATAACCAAGGCTGGCACCCTTCACAGAAAGGAGCATCGTGGGCCTCTACTGTGCAGGTGTTCCTCTTCCCAAGTGTCTTCCAAACAGCAAGCCACTCTCTGAAGGGATTATACACAGTTGCCTCTTAGTTTAAATGGGACACTTATGGAAACACAGGATGCCTTGTTGCTAAACTTAGTAGCTCTTGTTACCGCCCGTCGCCTGGTTTGCAAATGAGAGAAGCAGATGCAAGTGATGCAGGCTGTCCAATTCTTGTTTTTCTGCTTATTTAAATTGATGCCCAAACTTTTGACATTGTAAGGACACAGTTCTCACATGATATATGACAAGAGGTGCAAAACAAAAAGCAATGTCATCCCCAGTGCCCAGATCACAGATATTGTGGACATGAATTATTACATAGCAAATGGTGCCAAATCTCCTCCTTAGACAAACTGACTAATTTCCAGTTCCGCCATCAAACAGAGCAAGAAGTATAGTGTTCAACGGCTTGTTTCACTGATGTCATGTACGTTGACTCCTCTTATGTGTTCCACCTGTTTTCTGGTATACCAACTGTCTTCTAGATGACACTTGGGAAGGATCACATTCCTAACATGACAGCTTGTAAAACAGAACCCATGACTATTCTACATCTCTGGCTCCATTCTGTTCTCCTAAACTTTTTTTTTGGGGGGGGGATAGGGGCAAGGGCTTGTTTTGCTTTTCACAGTGGTGAAGTTGGGATGATTTTTTATTTAGATTTTTCTATGAATCAAATGAGATAAAATGCACTTAAGGCCTTTAAATATGAAGCCTAGGCCCTGTCCCAAATGATGTGACAGACTTTGATGAACCACCATGGAAGGCCTCACGCTCCCTGTGGAGTGGATGGGGGATGGGATGAGGGCTGGTGGAGGGCATGGGAGGATGGGAAGGAGAGAGAACTGGGATTCATATAAAAAGTAAGATTGTTTCTAAATTAAATAAATTAAAATAATTAAAAAATAAATATGAAGCAACAGTGCATAGTCTTCTCAGTGACCATGGTTTTGGTTTTATTTGAATAAACTATATAAAGCATATTTTCAGTTCCTTTAGAATTTATCCTGTTGGCAAACAGTCAGAATTTCAAAGTGAGAATGTAAAATCTTGCTCAAGGATCCATTTTACCTTGCTGTTTGATCAGGGTCTCTGCATACGGTTGGTCTCAGTCTTCATCCTAGTTTTGCATTTTTATTTTCTTTCTACATTTATAAAACATGGCCAGCAATACAGTTTTGATCATAAGGGTGGTCCTGAGTAGTCCATGCCTTATAATCGATGCCTATTATAATTTTGTGTGCCTTGAGGTTTTTCTAAGTATGAGAAACATTGAAAACATTGAGAGTAAGGTAAAAATGTAACCTGCCCAAGGCCTCTACTCACAAAATGATCCTTGTTAATATTCTAATTGAGTGTCTTAGGTTTTAAATAGCATTTGTTCTTAGAACTCTTGCCTGAGAATCTATAATGCTTATTTCTTACAGATCTAGTATGACTGGAATCCTTTCTATTTTTACCTTCTTGTTCCTAGCAAACCACTTCCCATGATTCATTTTTATTGGCAATCAAATAAGTGCTGCACTAATGGCATGTAGAATTTAATCAATTAATGGAGTTCAATAGGCCATTTCCACTTGCAATATTTTGTGAGGTTAATTTTGCAAACACTTGACTACTCTGAGAGACTCCACAGCCACAGCAACTGAAATTCTGGCATATCCTTAACCTCAGTTGATGAGACAAGGAAAGATTGATGGATACAGAATCTTTGCTTCACCAGATGTCAGTGGACACATTGCTGATTCTCTATTGACTTGGAATCTTTATTTGAGATTCACATTAGAAGTTGGTTTTCAAAATACTGTTGTTGAATAAAAGTATTCTCTCTGCCATCTGTCCTGTGTCAGGCACCCCAGCCTCAGGTGAGTCTGGGAGCATGTCCCCCCACACTCCCTCATCAAACCCTGCTCACTTTTGCCTGACGCTCCCCAGACAAGAGTGGGCCTGCACAGCCCGGAAAGCCTACCCAGAGTCCAGACACACCTCACCGTTGTCCAACAACCACTCTGCCATCTGGCTGCTGCCAGAGGCTGAGCCCTCCACCTGACACCAGAGAGAGAGAGAGAGACCCCACCTGCACTCACTGGTAGAAGGGATTGGAAGAAGAAAGAATAAGAACACACTAAACAACAGAAAGACCAATATGACACCACCAGAATCTAGGGACTCCACACCAGCAAGATCTGAAAAGCCCAACACAGAAGATAAAGAAAAGATGGACCTCAAAAATTATCTTAGGAAGATGACAGAGACCTTTAAAGAGGAAACAAGACAATCCCTTAAAGAAATAGAAGAAAAAACAAGCAAAAAATTACATGAAATGGAGGGAAAGACAAACAAAAAAGTTCAAGAAGTGAACAAATCTCTCAAAGACTCAAAGAAAGCCAGGAAAAACAAACAAACAAGTGAAGGAAGCACTCGAAACAGTGAAAGGCATGAAAGCTGAAATAGACACAATAAAGAAAATACAGAACAAGTGGATGCTGGAAATAGAAAGGCTGGATAAATGATCAGGAACTAAAGATGTGAGTAAACCAACAGAATTCAAGAGATGGAAGAGAGAATCTCGGTTGTTGAAGACTCGCTAGAGGATATACAGACATCGACCAAAGAAAATCTCAAGTCCAACAAATCCCTATCACAAAATATCCAGGAAATATGGGACACCGTGAAAAGGCCAAATGTAAGAATAATAGGTATAGAAGAACATGCAGAAATACAGATCAAATGTACAGAAAACATATTCAACACAATCATAGAAGAAAACTATTTATGTCTAAATTGCATGTGCATATTCTATGGTGCTTGTGCAGGTTAGAGGACAACTTGTGGGTCCTAATTTTCTTATTCTACCATGTGGGTCCTGGATATTGAGCTCTGATGGTATGGCTTGGTGGCAAGTGACTTAAAGCCACTGAGTTATTTTACTTACTGTACAATAAGGGATCTTCTGGAGGCATTACCATCCCTGACTTCAAGCTCTATTATAGAGCCATAGTTCTGAAAACAGCTTGGTTTTGGAACAAAAATTGACAGATAGACCAATGGAATCAATTTGAAAACTCTAATAACCCACACACCTATGAACACCTTATTTTTGACAAAGATGCTAAATCTATACAATGAAAGAAAGATAGCATCTTCAACAAATGGTGTTGGCACAACTGAATTCGGATATGCAGAAGATTGCAGATCCATATCTGCCACCATACACATAACTTAAGTGCAAATGGATCAAAGATCTCAACATAAATCCAACCACAGTGAATCTTCTAGAAGAGAAATTGGGGATACCCTTGAACAAATTGGCACAGGAGACAGCTTCCTGAATATTACACCAGAAGCACAGACATTGAGATCTGCATTTAATAAATAGGACCTCTTGAAACTGAGAAGCTTCTGCAAGGCAAAGGACACAGTCAGTAAGACAAAATGACAGCCCACAGAATGGGAAAAGATCTTCACCAACCCCACTTCTGACAGAGGGCTGATTTCCAAAATATACAAGGATCTCAAGAAGCTAGCCACCAAAACAGCAAACAGTGAAATTAAAAAGTGGGGTGCAGAACTAAATAGAGAATTCTCAACAGAGGAATCTGAAATGGCTGAAAGACACTTAAGAAATTGCTCAAAATCCTTGGCCATCAGAGAAATGCAACTTAAAACAACTCTGAGATACCATCTTACACTGGCCAGAATGGCTAAAATAAAAAACACCAATGACAATCTATGCTGGAGACAATGTGGAGAAAAAGGAACACTACTCCACTGCTGGAGTGAAAACTTCTAAGACCACCTTAGAAATCAGTATGGCAGTTGCCCAGAAAAATGGGAATCAGTCTACCTCTAGATTCAGCAATTCCTCTCTTGGGCGTATACCCAAATTTTGCATGGCCAAACAACAAGGACATATGTTCAACTATGTTCATAGCAGCATTGTTTGTAATAGCTAGAACCTGGAAGCAACATAGATACCCCTCAACTGAAGAATGAATTGAAAAAAATGTGGTACATTTATACAATGGAGTACTACTCAGCAAAAAAAAAAAAAAAAAAAAAAAAAAAAAAAGCAATGGAATCTTGAAATTCATAGGCAAATGGATGGAACTAGTAGAAACCATCTTGAGGGAGGTAACCCAGTCACAAAAAGACAAACATGGTATGTACTCACTCATATATGAATTTTAAACATAGAGCAAAGGATTACCAGCCTACAATCCTCTTCACCAAAGAAACTAGGAAATAAGGAGGACTCTAAGGGAAAAATGCATGGACCCCAGGAATGGGAAGGGGCACGAACTCCTGAGCTAATTGGGAGCATGAGAGTAGGAGAGAAGGAGCTGCCAGAATAAGAGGAGAAGAGGCAAGGAGAGGAGAGGAGGAAATGGAAGAGCAGAAGCATTGAGTTGGGGGGGGAAGAATAGAGGAGAGCAGGATGAGAGATATCATATTATAGGAAGCCATTATAGGTCTGAGGAGAGATCTGGTACTAGGGAGCTTTCCAGAGACCTACAAGGATGACACAAACTGACAATCTAGGCAATGGTGGAGAGGATCACTTAAATTCCCTTCCCCTATAACGAGACTGATGACTACTTTTTATGCCATCATAGAGCCCTCATCCAGTGCCTGATGGAAGTAGAGGCAGACACCCACAGATATACACTGAACTGAAATCTGGTACTTAGTTGCATAGGGAGGAATGAAGATCAAAGTGGTCAGTACCAGGCTGGTGAAACCCACAGAAATAGTTTGCCTGTAAAATGGGGAGCACATTTACCCCAGACTGCTGTCTGGGAGGCCACTACAGAACTGATCAAGACCCCTGAACATGGATGTCAATTAAGAGGCCTCTGCACTCTATGGGGCTCCTGGTAGTGGATTAGTATTTTTCCCTAGTGTCAGAAGGGACTTAGTTTGCCCATCCCACATGAAGGAATGCACTCTCCAACTGGACATATGGGGGAGGGCCTAGGCTGGGCACAGGATGATGTGGTGGACTTTGGGGAGCCCCCAAGTCAAGGGCTCTACACTTCCGGGAGGATGGATGGGGTAGGGCGAGGGGGGAGGCGGAAGTGGTGGGGGAAGGGGAGTGAGAGAGAGAAAGCAAGCATGTTACTAATTTGAACTAATAAAAAAATAAAAAATAAAAGTATTCATTTTCTGACATTATCATGTATGCCTTCTTTTATTTATTTATCGATGGATTGATTGATTCTTTTCAAGACAGGGTTTCTCTGTGGCTTTCAAGGTTGTCCTGGAACTAGCTCTTGTAGACTAAGCTGGTCTCAAACTCATAGATATCTGCCAGCCTTTGCCTCCCGAGTACTGGGTTTAAAGGCATGTACTACCTACTGCCCTCTTATGTCCCTGAGAATAAACTATTTATGTCTAAATTCATCCAAATATAAAATAATATTAATACAACTATAAAAACAAGTGCCAGCATAAAGAAACTAGGGGTATATATGTTCATTTGCAGATCTGTTTCTACTTCATGGATTGTGCAACTGTTACTTAATGTAAGGAATGCCTTGAAGAAAAACAGCAAATCAGGTCACAGACTGTGAAATATAGCACCTTAGTTAATATTAGGTTATAAAACATTTTGAACATCCTTCAAGATATTTTGGCTGATAATTCTAGATATCTTCTGAATCTTAAGAATTTTAATAATCAAAGGAACATACTTTCTTAAGCTCCTCCACTAGTAAATGGGACTTCTTTGAGTCTTAAGCATGTTTCCAATACACTTGGTAGAGCTTTCATCTATTTTATCTATTTTGTTTTAACAAAACAGGGTATCAAAAGAGTCATTGGAAAATGACAAAGCTTTTAAAGTAATTACATTATCAGAAACACTTTATGCTTGGATGAAAGTGGACAGAGTTCAAAATGAAGGGGATTTTTTTAGGTCTTAAGACTTCTACTGATAGGAAAGTGGCTGATACAGTTAAGCATTGGTGAATGTAGGTTAGTTGTTATAGAAAAGGTGGGAGAGCTCAGAGAATGGAGCTCACAAGCAGTGCAGGGACTAATCTAGGCACCATGCCTGAGCTATAATCTAGGAACTGTTTCATTTACTCTGAATGAATCATGAATTGCTTTTGGACCATTGGTTACTATATGCCATTTGTAGTCTCTCTTTTAGAAAAAAGTTACACTCATTTGGTGGTGGTGGTAGTGGTGTCAGTGGTGGTGGTGGTGGTAGGGTGTGTGTGTGTGTGTGTGTGTGCGCTTATACATGTGCATATTCTATGGTGCTTGTGCAGGTTAGAGGACAACTTGTGGGTCCTAATTTTCTTATTCTACCATGTGGGTCCTGGATATTGAGCTCTGATGGTATGGCTTGGTGGCAAGTGACTTAAAGTCACTGAGTTATTTTACTTACAGTTCATACCCTGGTTTGGATGTTATTTATTGGGGGTTGAATGGACAGATACTTTTTCTAGCTAGCTCACAGTTCTTTGGACCAAGAAGAATTACATCTTCGGAGGCTCATCAGTGCTGGGAAGAAACCTAGGGAATGCATTAGCTGTTTTTCTAATTATTGTGATCAACTATCTGATAGGAGGCAACTCAAGGGAAGAATAGGGAGTTTCTTTAAGAAGTTTATAGTTTAAGGGAATGCAGCAGCCTTCATTGCTTTGAAGTCCTACTCCATGGGTACAGGACCACAAAAGTTTCCTCCTCCCTTCTCACATCTTGGTTTGATGGGAAGCAGAGAAGTGGTTGGAAGTAGGATTAAGATATTATAAGCTTCAAAGCCCATCCCAGGGAACCTCTTCCTCCATCCAGGCTCTACCCCCCAACGGTTCCAAAATCTCCAAATTCAGTGCTACCAGCTGAGAGTCATGTACTCAAACACTCTAACATGTGTGGGACATTTCATCTTCAAATCACAACAGGTACGGAGAACAAACCTTCCACTGTGTTCAAAAGAGAGGAGTTTTACAAAACTGAGAAGAAAGAAGTCTGGATCATTGAGAGCCAGAGATAGGTTAGCTTCCCTACAGGAAAAGGCCATGTGGTGAAGATGCTGGACTATAGCTGGCAACCACTGAACTTTTGCTTACAACTGGCAGGACATGAACATGTCAGCCAACTGAAGGAGCCATTAACAGAGTAGAAACTCTAGCACCAGCTGGGACACCCAACTGACACCACACAAAAGCCAAGTTCAGCCCAGATAATGTCCTTATGAACAAACAAGCTGTTCTTCTTTAACCTACTAGGTTTCAGTATAGCCTATTATGCATAAGAAAATTAAATTTTATCAGAAAAACAGATTATCGTGCCTCCTCCAAACTTCCACTCCCATTCAATTTATGTGGCAGATGAAGTTACCTTTCATATTCCTTGATGGGGAATGTACTACTATGTATGTTTATCTTATTGATTATTGAATATAATACTGTTTGGCCAATGAGACAGCAAGTTAGACGGAACTAGGAGTCAAAGAGGATTCTGGGAAATGTAGTAGAGAAGTGCTGATCCAGGCAGGAAGTGACATAGCAAGGAGACTCATATTTAAGCGAAAGAGAAACAGGAAGGGCCCTCTTTTCCCCTCGGCTCCTGCTCCAGCGGCACGAAGTGATCCACCAGCTAGGAGGGATGCCAATAAGGCATCCAATAAGATAAGTCTTATAAAATATATAGTATGATAATTGAGTATGATAAAATATAATGTATGATAATTGAGACTGAGCTAACAGATGAGAATCCTAGTCATTGGCCAAGCAGCATTGTAACTAATACAAGTCTCTCTGTGTATTCATTTGGGCCCTAACTTGGGCAGGCAGCTGTTGTAAAGCTCACAGGTGGCAATGGGGCTCAGGCAGCTTTTGGCAGAAAGATTTATCATAACAATTCCTCCTATCATTTTTTATGCATGTGTTTTTTCTAGGTTATAGTGCTCAAGTTTTCTCTCTATATTTTCTCACTTTATATTTCTCATTGGTGACATTAATTTATAGATGCAATTATTGGCATTAATTCTTGTCTGCCTTTTTATAATGTTTCTAGATTCTGTTTTCATAATCTTCTCCTTATAGACACCATTAAAATGGATCTTAGTGAAAAATGCTAGAATCATCCTGATAGGGCTGAGGCTGAGCAAGCATCTTGGCCACTGAGGTTTCTGTTCTTACTTTTCTAGTCTCAGAGACAGTTAGAATGATGCCAAGGAGGTGATTATACCTCTGTATAATCCTGCCACAGTAGACAGTCCTCTGGAATCTGCCCAGCTCCTGCCTCAGACAACTGGGGGCTGATTCTTTTCTTATTGCTTTATTTTAAAGCCAACTAAAACTTCCAGTTCTCCTTTTAGATCAAGTGGCTATATCATTATCGTGTTATTTTAGGGTACTTACTTCAACACTGAGGTAAGATTTATTTTTCAATAAATTATAAGCTGCTCATGGGAACAAGAGAAACTCTTCACCTTTAACAAATTCCAGACTAAGCAAGCATTCTTCCTGCTCTGTTTTATCTTCTAACAATATTCCTGAGTAAGTCACATAAAGTGCATTGCACGGGAGAAACTTTCTGTGCTCTTCAGTTCTGCATCATTTATTCATACATTCATATATTCACTTATATAACCATCCTTTCATTAATTTTATGCTACTTTTTCCTAAATAGCTCTGTAGTAAATGCTAGGATAAATACAAAAATAGAGAATAATGTCCCCAAAATCTTGAGCTTTTGAAAATTAAATTGACTACAAGGATGGTTTTCAACTTAATTGCCTTATATTTGAAGGTTGAAATATATAAATATATAAAGTGCAAATTTCAAGATGTAGCTACTTGTATAAAAGATCTAGGTATTAATAAATCAATCAAGCAAATGAAATGCTTCGAGGATGCTGAACCCAGGAAGATCACAGAACTCCAGGGAATTCTATGTTCTGCATTGGGATATGTTTTGCTGAGTTCAAGTATCTTTTTAATTTTCTCCTTTTATTAAACAGATTCATTTCTCACACAATATAATCTAAATATAGTTCTCCTTCCCTTTACTCCCCCCAGTTCTTCCCCACATCCTCTCCTATCCAGATCCAATCCCTTTCTGTCTCTCCTTAAAAAAAAAAAAGGCTTCTAAGAAATAACAATAAAACACAACAAAATGAAATATAATAAGATAAAACAAAACCATCAGTTGGAGAAGACAAGCCAACAGAATAATAAAAGAGCCCCAAGAGAAGACACAAGAATCAGAGATCCACTTGTTTACACATTCTCATAAAAGTACTAAATTGAAAACTATAGTATGTATGCAGAAGACCTAGTGCAGGCCCTGTGATTGCTACTTCAGTCGTATATTCATATGAGTTTTGCTTAGTTGTTTTAGAGGTCCTGCCCTTGCTGTACTGGTGTCCTCTGATCCCTCTAACTTCCCAAATTCTCTGCTTCCACTTCCTCATTGTTCCCTGAGCTCTGAAGGGGAGGATTTGATGGGGGCATCTCATTCAGAGCTGTATATTTCAAGGTCTCATTCTCTGTGTAATGTCTGGCTATGGGTCTTCATATTTTTTCCCATTAGCTGCAGCGGGAACCTTTTCTAATGATGGCTAAATAAGGGTCTGATCTATGTATATAGCCAAATATCATTAAGAGTCATTTATTGTTACTTTTTTGTTGTTTTTACACAAGTAGCAATTGGCCTTACCTTAGATCTCTAGGCAATCTATTCTCTGCCTCTTGGTCACCCATCAATGTCAGGTATTAAGTCCATGGCAGAGAGTAGGTCTTAATTCAAATCAGATATCACTCAGTTATTGGCACGAGGTTTGTGCCACCATTGCACTAGCATATTTTGAAAGCAGGGCATATTGCAGATCAAAAGTTTTATAGTTCTGTTGGTGTTTACATTTATCTTTTGGTAGCCTGAAGAGTACCTTCCTCTACCAAAAACACTAGAACATGGGGGTCAAGTTTCTATGTAGATACCAGATCTACGTCTCCATGTCTAATGAGTTGTTTGGGTATTTATTGTCTTTAGCAATGTGGCCTTCCTGTCAGTTTGTGGAGAACAACCTATTGCCTTGGCCCCATTCTGGGTTATTTGGGGCCAACAACAATAATCTACCTCATTATTTGGGGACTTCAGTCTGAAAGACAGAACAAAGACCAGGCCTGCTGGACCAAAACAACACCTCAGTGTACTGCTGCTTGTGAAAACAACAACAACAACAAACTTCCACTTATTCATATGTAAATTCTGTCAAGGGAATGGAAGTGTTTTGGTTTTGTGTGTCTGTATAGTAATCTACAGTAAAATAAAGGTTTTAAAATATCATTCCATTTTTATTTTGAGATTATAATACAATTACATTTCTTTCTTCCCTTTTCTCCTTTGAAACTGTACCATACACCCCTCTCCACACTTCTTTAATTTCATGACTTCTTTTGTCACTAATTGATACTGCATGCAAACACATACACATAATATAACAACATATATATATATATATATATATATATATAATATGTGTTATATATAATATATAAGTTATATATATATATATATATAATTCATGTTATTGTTAAACATAATGTTACTTATATGTATGCTTTCAGGGATGACTGGCACTGGACAACAGCTTGGTCTATTCTTCCATGGGGAAGACAATCTCTTCTGTTCTCAATTTTCCTTAGTTACATATTGTTCTTTGTGTAGGGTGAATATCTCTTAAACTTTTTTGTTGTAAGCTTTAACATGTCTACTGGTGTCTTCCTTGTTTAGCTCATATTTGGAACTATCATTCTTTTATTATTTTTCATGATGATTCAAGGGAATCTCCAGGGGCTAGCTTATCCAGTGGCAGTTTTGTTTATCTGCCTTAGATATGGTTGTAGCTGACACAGAGTGTGGGGTGATTTGATGTCTATCTTAATTGTCAGCTTGTTGAACTCTAAAATCACCTGGAAGATGGACCTCTGGCCATGGCTGAAGGGAATTGTCTTTGTTAGATTAGTTGTGATGGGAAGACTGGCCATTGTGAGTGATATCATTCCATTGGCTTGGATTCTACACTGTGTAAAAAGCAGAAAGCACTCTCGCCATTCTCTCCTTCAATACAGTAATGGTATGACTAAACACCTTCCTGCTACTGACTTCATGCAATGAGAAAGTAATTAAGACAGTTGACATGTCTGGGACCCCCATTCTGTCTCTTAGTTGACCTTGTTGGTTTTCCTACAGTTATCTGGAATTTCCACAGGTTTCTGGAATTCAGCTTTTCCATGTGTTATTTCTACATGGTCACAGCACATGATTTCCCAACTGTGTTGCTATATATCATATGTGGAAGTCAGGCCTCACACAAATGTAAAAGCAGAAGAAACCACTGGTACTTCTTAGATCTTAGTTCTGAGGTTGGGACAGCAACTCTTTCTCCGAATTCTATTAATCAAAATAGCTTCCTTATTTATGGAGAAGACTATCCAAAGGATATGAATATCAGAATCCATCCACATCGTGGAACAGATCACTAAAGTGAAATGCAACATTTAGTCTTGTCAGCCAGAGTCACAAGTTTAAAAACACAGCAGTGGAACACAGTTATCTCCTGCAAATCATAGCAGTACAGAAGCAAAGATCGCCCTGGAGTGATCAAAGCCAGGTCTCCCAAAGACAGACTAAGTGGAAACAAAAGTGCCCTTGAGGAGAAAAGGCTCTTTCTGCTGTCATCTTGAACACCACTTGTTTTTATTGAAGTCAGTCTTTGGGGCATCAGAGTAGAAAACACAATTTCTCTACTGCTGTCAATTACATTGTATAGTAAAGCAGACTCTAGATCTAGAGAATGTGCTTTCCTGCAACATTACTATTATTCATCTTGGTTTTATCAAATGAAAGCAAGTAAGGATGTGCAGTCCTAGCAGAGTCTTGTGTACTGTAGCAGTGATGCTAAGCCTTACACAAGACATGTCTCTGAAGCAATCCCCTACACCAGAATTCCACAATTTACCTCTTGACTTCTGTTTCCTAGGTGTCTCCATGGGCATCTTAAAAATGAAGGAAAGGACCACACTCATGTTGACATCTTAGTTACCTTTAGGGCACAGCGCTGAGGATGTGAAAACTTTATTTTCCATAAGGCTTGTATAATAATTGTCTTACATGGTTAATTTATGTAGTCCCATTGTGTGATTATAAAAGAAAAGCAGAAGCATTCACCCTTCTCATTCATTTTACTCTCACTGGCTCTGGGATGCACTTAGTGTTTTTCATAGAATAGATGTAGGAGAAATTGCTTCAAAAATAAAAAATAGAAGTAAAGAGCCACATGTGTTCTTTAATTTTTATTGTATGTTATATATTCCTTTAGCTTTCTCTAACCCTTCTGACCTCCATGTAGGACTGCTTTTAGGTTCACTCTAATGATATTCTCAAATTCTATCTTCGTGTCACATCAAATGTTGTATACTCCATTTGCCCTGTGTGCACTGTAGTCACAGCATGTGAGACAACACATCTGAAGGGCAACAATCCTCCTGTGTTTCCACATCAAGAGATTTATTTCAACAAAATGACCAGGATACCTTTCATACTCTCAGTAGTCATACCTCTTTTATTATGTCTTCATTTGATCCATAGATAAGTGTATTTGTTTTCAACATATAAAATGATTAAGGGAGAGACAGACAGTTATGCAGATAGAAGAATTCATTTTTGTTGTTATTGTTCCCTGGTATGAAGAAATTAGGCATAAAATGTCCAAATTTGTGTGTGTGTGTGTGTGTGTGTGTGTGTGTAGAAGTCTCTTTGTTACTTTAGTTCATAACATTTTTAGAATAGCTTACAAGGAAGAATACTTCTTTCACATTGGTTCATGAGAGAATTATTCTGAATTTGCAGCTTTGGTCTATGTGATCACATTTCTTCATTAAAAAGGTGACTCTCCTGTTTGCCTGAAAATTCTGAGATAGGTCAAGACTTAGTCTCTCGCCTTTCTTACCCCACTTTTATTAACTGCCTTGTTAATCATCTCAAGCCCTACTCAGGTTGCAGCCAGATGGGAACAATCACTATTTCATATGGGGAGCAAATAATACAGACCCAATCCATTAGTCTTAAATCAGAGCTCTAACCTTGATAGGCACTGGGGAATTACTTTGCCATGCGCAACTTGCACATAAGATACACACACAAACACACACACACACACACACACACACACACACACAGAGAGAGAGAGAGAGAGAGAGAGAGAGAGAGAGAGAGAGAGAGAGAGAGGGGGGGGGGGAATGTTTGGCTTTCAAGCTAGAGGTAGCTCTGGACTTTTCCCTAATGAGAGAGGTCTGGTTTCAAGTGAAGTAAGGTCACAGGTCACTGTTGAATCTGAAGATCTAAGTGGGCCAGTGTATTTGGCAGACACAGACTGTTAAAGAAAACAAAAATAAAGTGAGAAGGGCGATAAGCACATATCAAAATCTCAATAACTGTTTGGTTTCATTCCTTTAAACATTCAGGAATCTTCTAATCATCTTCAGCTAAAACTGTTTACAGCTCATGGTGTTAGAGCAAATGGTGTTCTGACATGTGGCCTTGCTTTAACTTGATACACAGTAACAGACTGTGGGGAAAGTGCTATTTATTCCCTTAGCAAGCCTCTGTATCCGATGAGTGTAGTCAGAGAGCTGCCAGGATCCAAGCTTGTGCTTAACAGGCATAGTCAACTACTCTAGAATTCTGGACAGTGCTGATTGGCTTCTGCTTTGTGAATCATCCCTTAAAACTTTCATTGTATGTCAATTTCAATTGGTCCTTCCTCAAGTAGGGATGTCTAGTTCTTATAATGAATAGAAACAGTACTTCCATCTGCAGAGGAAGGCCCTTGCTGAGTTAATGCTCAAATCCAAAGCATAAAAATTAGAAGACCAGGCACTTTCCCATATCTTCCTTGTCTCTCTTTATTTGCTTTTATATTTTTCTCCAATGTTGTTTTCTGCCCAAAGTGAGATTGCTCTAAAAATCTTTAGAATTGAATTGTTTCACTTAGGAGGAAAATATGAAATGATTGCACATGGTCTGTAAATCATGGTTAATATTAGTGAAGTGGTCCAGTGAAAAGAAAAGGAAAGCATAGAGGGACATAATGTATTCTTTTTAAATAATATTTTCATTAATTTTTGTGAATTTCTTGCAATGAATTTTAATCATATTCATTCCTATATCCTCCCCCTAACTCCTCTCAGAACCATGCCCACCCCCCTAATCCATCCCCTAGGCTTTTTTCTTGGCTAACTAAGGCTTCTTGGAAAACATAATCATCTTTGTAAAGTAACTCCAATTAAATTATTTCATGTGAATATATGTATGAAGCTTACAAAATATTAGCTTTTCATATAGCTTTCTCAATAGTATTTAGTCATCCTTCCATTCCCCCTCTGCCATATCGCCATTCCTCTTGTTGCTTAAATTCCCCTCTTATTGTTTCTCTTTCCCCTCCCTATCACTTGTGTTCTACTATTCACCCCCCCTTATGCTGTTTATTTCTTCCTCTTCTCCAACCAATGATCTCTTTGTGGTTTCCTAAAGTCTCACAATACAGTCTTCATAGAAAAATTTTGCATGGGTAAAAATGTGTGGAATATACAGAAATTTACAGCTATTAGGCATCATCTGAAACAAAAAGTCATATTTTTTACATAATAATAATAAAAAAATCTTCACATTGATTCTGGCTCCACTGGACAGTTGTGGTTGTAATGTAGTCTAACTGTGACTGGTGGCCCTAGGAAGGCTTCCTCCAATTTACTACCTGTTCTTGTTTCTTTTCTGTTGCTTTGGGAAAAGACCTTAAGAAAAAGTAACTTTTGATAGAGAGGCTTTATTTACTTTCCATTATAGTAGCTACACTCATTACATATTTAGTCAAGAGCAGAGAGAAATTAATGCATTCATGCTTTCTTTCTCCACTCTCATACAGTTCAAGAACCAAATCTGGAAAATGGAGACCCCAAATGTAGACCACCTCTTCCCATATCAATGAACACAATGGAGGCAATCTTCCACAGATACACCCACAGTCAACCTGATCTAGACAATCGCTCTCTGAGCCTCTTCCTAACTGAATCTAGATTGTGTCTAATTGACTATTAAAAATGACCATCACACTGCCTTTGACTCTTTTTCAATCCAAGTTAGTCCCTTGACTCTTAGTACAAAAGTGAGCAGAATGTTCCCCACTGTGAGCAGAATGTTCCCTATTTGTCTTACCAAGGAAAAACCATTGGGAAGAACTTCCTGACTAGGGTAAGGTGTTGAGTTGTTTTTACTCCAAGTGCTTGGGATCAGAATCCTTTCAGATTATTGCCTTTTGAAGGATATCGTGTAATATTTTCTTAGGCATTACCAGTTGAGCAAACTTATATCCAAATTCTGAAGTCTAAGATGCTTCAAATCTGAAATGATTTGAATATAATTCTGGTTTTCAGATGATTCGATTATTCAAACACTTGGATTTTCAGGTTTGTGAGATTGGGATCTGATGGGGAATGTACTATGTATGTTTATCTTATTGTTTGTTAAATAAAATACTGTTTGTCCAATGAGACAGAAAGTAGATGGGACTAGGAGTCAAAGAGGATTCTGGGAAATGTAGTAGAAGTGCTGATCCAGACAGGAAGTGACATAGCAAGGAGACTCATATTTAAGTGAAGGAGAAACAGGAAGGGTCCCTCTTTTCCCCTTCCTCCTCCAGCGGCAGGATGTGATCCACCAGCCAGGAGGGACGCCAACAAGGCGTCTGATAAGTCTTATAAAATATATAGATTTATGATAAATACGACTGAGCTAACAGATGAGAAATCCTAGTCATTGGCCAAGCAGCATTGAACCTAATACAAGTTTCTGCGTATTTATTTGAGCCTAACTCAGGCAGGTGGCTAGCGTAAAGCTCACACGTGGCAGTGGGGCTCAGGCGGCATTTGGCAGAAAGATTTATCATAACAGAATGGTGTCAGAAGTGAGATGACTCCATGCCCCAAGGTTTCCAGAAAAAGAGATAAACCTGCCGCCCGCCACAGCCTGCCCTGTCAGGCCACTGAGAGGCATTGGAACAGCTTCCATATGCTTGCGCCGTCCAGGCGCTCTTGGACATAGCACTCAGCACTTCTGAGATGATAAAGACAGATCCAGATAAACAAAAACTTCTAAAGGTTTACACTACATTTAAAAATATATGTGGGCTTGTGAGAGAAAAAGTAACAGGAGGAAATAGAGTAACCAGTTGTGGTGGCCAACGCCGGTAGGATTTGCTGAAGGAAGCAGAGGCAGGTGGATTTCCACAGAGAAACCCTGTCTCAGAAAAGAAGAAACAAAAGGAAGTAAAAGTAGCATAGTAAAAAAGCCACCTAGAGATGAAAAATACACAGAGAATCTGGATACTAAATGCCATACTGTTGTGTTTAAATTGTTTGATTGCCGAGGAAAGAATTACTGCTGCTAAAATACATTTGATTATAAATACTGCTAAAATAATCCAACTTCTACATTTTAAAAAATGCTTTGACTTCAAAATTTAAGTCTAAGGACAGGCTACTTAGAAATAAAGGTTTTGCTTGTATTTCCACAGAAAATTAAAAGCTGTGGATTCCTTCCAGACTAATATGGTTTGATCAAGCAAGACCCCCTGAAGCTGAGATGATACAGCCTTACAGACTACAAAAACAAGGACTTGGTCAGATTTCTATGTTTTATCATGATCCCTATGGTATATGAACATCGTCCCCAATCAGCAGGAAGCAGTTTAGAAAGAACAACGCCCATATTCCCAAATATTGTTTATAAATATTTGTTTTCATTTAAATGGGGTTAGTTATAAATGATAATGAGCATAGGCAATCTCTTTTTAAAGAAAGAAAAGGGGAATAGTATATAGGAATGAGTACTTTGCATTGGTATCGATTTTCATTTATTGATACAACTCTAAGGTCAATTTTGTGGTAGGTATATGTCTCCTCTTGTGTAGGTATTGTGTTTATACAGATCTTTTACCTATAATAGTCAGAACTTATAATTAGGTTAGTTAGGTTTTCTAGATATAGAGATATATTTGAGATGGATAGGTATTCTTCAAACCTTTCAAAGACCTACAGAAATATGGCATTTAAATGGTTTAGGGTTTTTCTTGGCAATGAGACACAACTGTTCCTGGCACACCAATTACATCAGAAAGGAGGATGGGCATTGAAGAAACTCGTTATGGAGTTTGCTTTCAACATTAGCAAGATTAGTTTGATTTTGTAACCTTTTTTTTCCTTTCCTCTCCTAATGCCTTCATTCACTTTTTCTCTTATGTAATTTTGAAGTTTGGACATATCCTTGCTTATGAAGAATAGAAAAAATATTTATTATACTGAAGAATTCTTTATTACATTTTAAAGTTATTTACTACCTAACAGGCAGTGGGATATTTGATATGCTTTTTGGATTTTGAATTTGAATTTTACAATAAATCCTCTTTATATTTGTAACTGAAAGCATCGTGTGTTTTCATTTTGAAAAGTGAACAAACATTCAGTTCCTTTCTCCTGGCTAAGTGAGAAGCTAGGTTCTTGACTTTTCAGATTGCATTATGTGTAGGTAATCAATGACCTGTTTGCTTCATTACTTACTTTCAAAGCCCTCTCAGCTTCCAGCTCTAAATTAATGAATAGCCTTGTCCCAACTCACAGGGGATCAAATATTTACACTCTTCCTTTTCACTTCAGCAATCCTCCCTTATCTAGGATTTTTATTTTACAAAAAAAAGAAAAAATGGTCTTATATTGACACTTAGACTCGCTGACATATTTAGCCTGTTTAAGAACAAGGCCATTGAACGTAAAATAATTTGAGAGAAAAACCACCAATTTTCTTAGACTCAGATGCTTCACATGGTGTCTGAGAGGGGACTATTTTTTTAGTAAAGGTTTTAACTCACTGTATACAGTGTAAGATGTTTTCTACATTTCTATTGATACCAAATAAATGAAACACAAAGTAGAAAAGGAAGTAAAATTTTGGCTGAAAATTGCAGTTTTTATTTATTTCAAAAAATTAAATCATACTCCCAAAGTAGCCATAGAGCATCCACTGTAGCAGTCAAAAATGAGATGACTATAATCCAGCATAGTAAATTAAATACATGGGATTACATAAGATAGGGGCCTCAGTCAAGAAAGAGAAATACTTTTTTCCTATTTGATTCAACTTATTTTTTGTTTTGCATATATATTTAAATGTTACCATTGTTTCAGAATGCTTGCTTACCTTGTGTCAAAACAAAATCCCGTTCATTTCAGTATGAATTGCTTTCATTGTAAAACTAAAGCCACTTCATTTTAGTGGCTTAATAATCATTTCAATTTCTGAAATGTACCAGGTCCAGACTAACCTTTCGGGTCTTCATTACAAATGAATGTATCACACGTGTGTTGGAATAGCACAGACATGAACTTCTGAGCTATCTCAGATTATGTCTAAACAATGTGAAGAACTCTAGTATGTTAACACCATACATTCAAATTCTGTATTTTCCTTGTATTTCTATATAGTATAGTATTTAATAGGTTGAGATAGTCACACAATATGAAATCCTTTTGTCACATGATGAGATTAACACAAATGAGACAGTTGGAAGAATACATATAGATTTTATGTAAATATGTAGTCTATGGTTGTTGATGTCACATATAGATTTAGTTAGATGAAATAGCTTGCTCCTAACTTAATGAAGTTAAACTTCTATTTTGATCTTAAAGTAATTTTGTGTAAAGGGTCACCAGTATATTTCTAGTCTAGAAATCAAAAGCCCCAGTTCCTTTTTTGGAATGACAGCGATTCTAGAAATTCAGCTTACTTACTTGTTCTCAATCCATTCCCATTTAAAATAATATAAGTAGGTTTTCATTAAGACAGAATAGCAAGGTCTATGAAGATGACTCAGGATCAATAGTTCTTGATAAGCAAACATGAGGACATGAGTTCAAATCCGTAGAATCCAAGTAAAAACTGGGCTTGGCCTTATATGTCTCCCATATCCCAGTGGTGTGGTGGGAGTGTCAGAGAACAGAGGATCAGTGGGTCTTTCTGGTTACCAACTAGCACCAGGCTCAGTAGAACATCCTATCTCAATGAATAATAAGGGGACTGATAGAACAGAATACCTGGTGTTCTTGCCTCTTCATACACATCTTGTGTGTACACAAACAAAAATAAATTTAAAAACTAAAAGTAAATAGGGAAACAGGGAAGAAAAATACAGAAACTAACAAATAAAAACCCACCTAAACTAAACTAAACTAAACTCAGAGGTCAGGAAGAAAGTGTATTACTCAGCGACCATGTATAATGTTTGAGTTTATGCTCACTGTGTGGGAGATACTTCTAGCATGTTATTTTAGACACATGTGAATAGATTTTCTGAGATTTGTGCTTTGGCTGGCCAGGTTACAGTTGGGTGAGCTAAACTTGTGGTTTTCTAGAAGTACCAACACAAGAACAAATGACCATGCCAGAAGATGTGAACTTCATTTAGAGAAAATATCTTGTATCTGTGGAGTTGATGTCTTAGTTCATACAAAGCTGAGAAATAGGAAACGTGATTTTTCTGTATCTCCTGATTAACTTTGAAATTCATTATAGTCGACATGAAAATTTTATATTCTATCAATAATGCAACTCTCATAAAGGCATGTTTACATGTATAACCTCAGACTGCAGATAATCATCTGGTAGGAGCAAAAGATGAAATAACAATCAAAACGATACACAGGATGAGAATTATCATGTCTCATATCTCTCTAACATGACCTAAGGTTTCTGAACCAAATCACACTCTACAGAATATGAGACTGGGTCAATAAATACAAAACTAAGCCAACCAGGAAACAATATATAAATAATACAACTTTTCCACAAATTCATTAAAAATTCTTATCAGTTCATATTACAATAGTTCTAGAAGTCTACCTAGTAATACTTTTCTGTCCTTGTTTGTTTGTTTATTCAACAATGTTTGAGAGCTAGCCATGTACCAGCTCTTTCACATAGAATAGGAACCTAGAGTGTATTATGAACACACTTTTCTTCCAGTTGCTGCAGAATACTGGCTCCAGGATGCTGTGTGAACACCAAAATTCACGTATGTTGCATTATTTTTTTTAAAACATTAGAGTTTTTGCATATAAGCCATACACTTTATCCTGATACTTTATATCATCTCCCAGTCACTCACAGGCCTGGACATAAAGTAAATGTGTTATATTGAAGGCCATGACATAAGTCAATGTTAGTGCAATGCACAAGATATTATGAAAATGTGGGGAAAGTTCAGAGAGAAGCTGACAGAAGAAAACTGTGAAAACATTATGTCAAAATAAGAGTCAAGAGAAAGGAATAAAGGAAGATATTCCAGGCTTCAGGAACTCACCATAAAAGGCTAACAATTTATTTAAAAGAATGACATGAGAATCTATCTATCCATCCATCCATCCGTCTTTTTCTTTCTTCCCACTTTTCTTAAAAATAGATTCCTTTCTCATACAATAAATCTTTGTTAAAGTTTTCCCACGTCCTCTCCCATCCAGATCCACTACATTTCTGTCTCTCATTAAAAAACAACAGGTTTATAAAAAATAATAACCAAACATGAGAAAATAAAATGTAATAAGATAAAAGAAAAATATGTCATCAAATTTGGAAAGGTAAAACAAGAGGAGGAAAAGAGCTCATGAGAAGGCACAAAAATCAGAGACTCACTTGTTCATGTACTTAAGAGCCACTAGGATGCATTAACATGCCTACATAGGCATTTGCACAATAAAGATTAATCATATGGACACTAAATTCTCCATGTTCAATCTAGGTAGGGATCACTTAACTTAAAGCCTTCCTTCAATTTTGAGCAGTTAGTGCTTTCTCTTTCTTTTATAATTATAAAAGATTGTTTCATTAAATATAACAGAAGAAAATAATACAACAGATGCAAACTATGAAGTCTTATTACCTTAGCTGCTCACAAATTAAGAGTATTTCCCTGATGCATGAAGGTGGTGGATTTAAAACCATATGTGGTGGTATAGACCTGTAATTCCTCCAGTCATTGGATTACAAGATCAATGACAGCAATAGTTGGTTTTAATATGATAGTAGTTTTATAACTTATATCCATATTTTGTTTGGCTGAGAAATCTGAATTTTTATAAAAGTATCCCAATACATCTAATTGATTCTGTCAGATGTCCATCTTTCCATCCCTCCATCCCCTCATTCTTCCCTTCTCTTCTATATCCTTTCTTATTCCTCTTTATCTTCTTAAATTATGATCAGTCACTGTAGTTATACCAGGTTCATTCATAAATAATGTCACCAGACTCAGAAAAGCCTACTTTGGGTAGAATATTGTCTCCCAGGGGAAGTATTTGCACAGTGGACTGCATTGGAGTAGTCTGTATTAGTAAAGTGCTCTTGAGTAAATTGTCTTTCTAAGAGTTTCCTATTTAAGGGGTTAGAAAACTACATATTATACTTGATGAATTTACAAAGCAGTAAATGAAACTACCTTATGTCAAAAACATCCTCCCAAAAGCCTCAAAAATATCTAAGCCAACAGTTGTCAGATATCAGTCCACAAGACTCACACCAAAGACTTGCTGTAGTTCAGCACCATGATTCTCTTTTTGATCAGCCCGTGGTAAGGCCAGAGTGTCTAGGAACTTCCAGGATCTGGTGATCCTTATGGAGATGACCTAGAAACCTAAGCTGTTACAAAGTGGTCTCACTTCTCAGGCTGCAGCTGTTTCCTGTGGTTTCTGTTGGATCCAAACTTCTGAGACACCAATGGCAGAGCTAAAGTGCACTGAGTGTGATTTGCACACAGCACCGTTCAGGTTTTCTGAAGTGCACATATTGGCAACAGGAAAGCTGGATGTAAAGCTCACATAAGGAGAGAATACACTCTCAAATAAACTACTTATGAAACTTCATGTTTTCAAAGATGTTGAATTTTTTTTCAATATTGGGAATTGTCAATGTTATCTTTTCACAAGTGCCCTCAACAGAGCACTGAGAAGGGTCCTCCTTCAATCAGTCAGCTTTTCACACATTAAAGGGGTAATTCTAGATGAATGGAAGGAAGGCACTCAAGCCTCTGCATCCTTCAAATATGACAGGCTCTGCTCTAAGTAGTTAAATGCAACACACACTGGGCAGACTCAACTAGAAAATTTGAATATAAGTGAAATAGATTTTAAGACTCTCTGCAAATCCAGTTGACACCATCCTGGCTTCTGGAGAGCTCAGAAAATCAGATTAAATATGGAAACAAGCCTGTTCCAAAATGGTGTATAGAAAGTGTGAATGGTGTGGACAAATTTTGTGGTATCCAGTAGAACTCTGCTTGCTTACCATGAGAGAGTGTTGCCAGGAGGGCAGAGAAACAGAGTGCCTATAGATGTATGGAAAATTTTGACTTCCATAGATTGTTTATGTGTGTGTATATGAAACAGACTAAAAGCCAGAAAAACCAGGCCTTAGAAGTAATATTCTCTCCCAAGCAGTTATGTATACTCTTAAGTAAAAATAAAAGATGAGTCAGCTTCAAGCCATTCCCAGGACTTGGATCAACTGTCAAGGTCCTGCCAAGACCCACACCAGGAAATCCCTGCTAACTTTTCTTGAAGGTATAAGCATGTGTCTGTCAGGCTGCATGGCTCTTGGTTGCCCCCTGCAGGGGCAAGCATTGGAAGCCTTGTTTGAGGAAGACTGCAGAGACTTGCAGACCTTAGAAAGATGTACAGACGTATGGCAATAAATTTCAAAGCCTGTCTGCCTCTTTAAGGGCCCATCCATTGTGGGTGATTTAACCAGCAGGCGATATTTTCAGGAACCAACTTTAGTGCCTCAGATGTGAAGGGGAGTTGCTGACTTGGGAAAATGGAGTAATTCAGGTCTGGGACCCACAGAAGGATGGTCATTATTTTTCCCTTCCCCTTCATAGGAAGGCTACAGCTTTGGGGGTGTGATCCTGTGATAAATCACATTGAAACGAAACAGCATGTGTAAGCACACATACACAAACCCTTCTCATTTTTATACATTTAGTACTTATGTGGGTGGAACTAATGAAAAGCAGATTGGTCAAAGCAAGCTACAAAATCAATTTGCAAGCACTTTCCCACTCAGAGTTTTGACAATGCATAGTTCTTCTCTGTTATGTGAGGGTCTCACAGTGATCTTTCAAATGAGTTTTTCTTTATGGAGGAAATGAAGACACTTTCTGTGGGTCATACACAATAATAAAAGTCACCTATTTCTTCAAATCAATGCTCCCCATGGCTTACAGTCTCAAGGCCAATGTGAAAGAACTTTTATAGTTCTTTTCCATGAGGCTTTTGCTGGGAAATAGAAATGGTCAGCTGAAAAAGGAGGCATGTTCCTTAGAGTGCATCCATAAATTAATATTGATCAACTCCTGAGGTATTTTATAACATCATGATGACCTCACACTTTGTCATTTCTTCCCACATGACTATAGCTGGAATCTGGGAAGTTTGCTATATAAATACACATTCAAAGGCAAGACAAAGGTGGACTGGGGAGCTGGCTCAGTCAGTGAAGAGCTTTTCAAGGTCCTTCTGAGAGCCGAGTTCAATCTCCAGAAGTCACATTAAGTAAAGGATTATGGCACGCCCATTGTAATCCCTGTATTAGAGACATGAGAATAGGTGAACTCTTAGGGACAGACAGACTAGCCCACTTCGTGAGAGACTCAGTCTCAGAAAGACATAGATGGACCTGAGGGACAATAGCCAAGGCTTTTCTCAGTTTTCTATAAGCATGTGCACACATGTACATCCACATCTACACACATACAAGTATGTACTCACAGAAGAGAGACTGAACAAAGAATGTGATCAGATGAATGCACATTTTGTATCACCACATTTACAGAAGCAAGTTTAGAAGGAATATGGGAAACATCCTAGAAATAAATGTAAATATATACTTGTGCTTGTTGAATACATATGAAAGCATGACCAGTCAGTTGACTATGACTGTTATGATATTTGTGGGCAAAGGTAGCATTCATGTATAGATCAATATGTCACATTGTTGGTTTATTCACTGTAGGCATGAGGAAAACTGACTGATAAACCACCACTTTGGAGCACAGTTTCCTTGTGAATAACAAAGTTGAGTGATATTAGCATTTCAAAGTATATTCTATACGAACACAAATTTCATTGACTATATACCTGGAGCCCTTGAAAGAGTTCTGCCGTGAAACAGCTGTGACAAAATCTATGCAAGTCACTTGAACCTCTTTATCATCACCAAACTTTTCAGGCTTCTGTAAAACAAGGGGCAATGGTAGTTTCCAAGAGGTGACATAATTAGCCATTTCCCTGTGACAAGCACTCTTTTTTACAAGGTATTATTATACAAACACTGGATATGGTTATCGCTCATGCCTTTTGTAGCTGTAAAATTATAGGAACTACACTTGACAAGACAGGTTGCTGGGGGATTGTGGAATGAAAGCAGACAGCTAACCATGCACTGTGGACCACAATAGCTTTGGTTTTCCTTTCTAAATTATCACAGAAAATTGCTTCTCTATTACTTTTTTATGTTCCTAAAGAAACATAAAGAGGAAAAGGACACCATTATTAAAACGAGAAATGACCAGATATTTTTAAGACATTGCAAGTGCACCTGATGTTAAATGAGTAGGATCCAATGGATGAGTCATGAGCTCTCTACTCCTTCGTTAAAGGCAGCATGTTAGCTAACTATAAAATTTAGACTTTTTCCTATTTTCAACTCCACACACTACATGCCAAGCTAGGTAGGTCTACAGCACTTTGGTTCTTCACAGCTACTGTAGAAAAAGTGAAGGATAGAAAGGTGAGCTGGAGACTACAAGAGTTAAAGCACAATGTAGAAAAGCTAAATGAGAAAGAATTTGCCTTCCGCATTCTAATATACCCAAACCAAAAAGGGAAAAACACTTCTTTATCAAGATACAAGGAAGAAACAAACTTTCTTCCTTAATTCTCCAAACATTTAGTACCATGCCTTAGCCTAAATCTCTCTTTACCTGCTCTTGAGCATTAAGAACAACCACAGTTTAGACCAAGTCTCTTGTTATTTAGAAAAGACATCAATGCCTAAGACTAAACATCCTATAGTAGCCATACCTTAGATCTTTAGGTCTTACAACTATAACCTTGGAAGAGTATGGATACTTTTGAACTGTCTGACCTTAATCCAAGATGAAGAGAAGCCCTTTTTATGGACACCTACACAAAATGCGAGCGCTCGCGCACGCGCGCGCACACACACACACACACACACACACACACACACACACACACACACACACAAACACAATTTCTTCCATGTTTTTTCAATAGCATTTTTTCTTCTTTCCAAGTACTTAACAACATCATAGTAGAGATGTGTAATGTGGTGTCTTAAGCAACCTTCTCTTGTATCAGAGTTGAGGTAATAATGGGTCTGTTTTCTGTGTTTCAGAGCATTCTACCCTAATCAAAATGAATCATATTTCTTCTCAGTGTAAAAGCTAACATCAATAATGGAGTGTTCTCATTCTTTATGTTTAAAATAATTGAAATTTAAATCAGTAAAATATACCTTCAATATTCTTTGTCATACTGTTTTCTGCTTCAAATTACAGGTATTTCAGGGCAGCTGAGAAATAGTTCCAGTAGTCTTTTTGCTGTTTCCCTTAGGGTTTTTTTTTAATGTTCTTAGGATTTTTTTCCTTGAATGTTATATTGCTGTAGAGCACTGAAGTTTTGCTTTCATGGAAACATCACAGCCATAATTATGTATTTCTATGTGCAATCATCTTTAATGGCTCTCTCTAGAATTAGAATGTCAGTTCTAAGAGTATCTGCTTTGTTTACTCCCTTGACCCCTTAGGCTAGCACCAAACCTGTCATATAGTAGGATTTAATAGATATTTATTGACAAATGTCTGAGAAAACTTTCCAGAGTTGATTTTTTTCTCACATAGAAGTTTTTGTTTTTCTGTTCTCAGGATCTTACTTTGTTCATACAAGATAGTTAGGCTGATCCATGGGAAACATGTGTGATTAGTGTAAAAACTCTATTTCCTCTCCTTCCATCCTGCCAGTTCTCCGCAAACACAGGACAGGCACAGAACTAAAGCATGTGTGGGGTTCTGAATACAAAGCACATGTAACTATGACAATCAGAATCATGTTGTTGTGTGTAGCTTTTTTATGGTTGTGATTTATCCCCCGGCTGCCTGAGCTGGGTGTCTGGGGGAGTGTTGTACTTGTAATTAGACAGTGAAACAGATGTGAGGCTGTCATTGTAAATGATGTTTCTATTGTAATGCTTCTCATTGCTCATCATTTCTATCTCACCTATTGAAATTCTCACTGGAAAGATCTGGCCATCAGGTAATATTCCGAAGACAGCCTGCCTTCAGTACCAGCCTGAAATAACTCCTGCTTCATAACACTTTTAACACAGACCCTGAAAGAGACCACCTGGACGGGAAGCCTGGGAGGAAAGAGATGTGAGTTTCAATGCTCTTTATTTCTTCTGTTTGGAAACCAAGTATTGGATATATACTTGACATGTTCAATGCTATGCTCCTAAGTTTTATAGAATTTACTCAGCTTGTCATTTTAACCTCTAGCAGAGGAGAAAGGAGACCTTCATCCTAAACAGCTATCACCTGGCTCAGAGATAGCTGCTGCTAGTCGAAGCAAGCACACAAATGTGCATAAGTTCCATGCTAGGCAGTAATATGTGAAGCACCCCTCAATACTCCTCAGAGCACAGTTCACACAAGCTGTGCTGCTAGACGCTGACACGATTTGGTTTACTTACGTTTTGCTGATGCCAACACTTGCACACTAGGAAGGACAGGACAATGGTGGTTTTAATAAGGTTTTTTTTTTTTCAGATAAGTGATACTAAGCCTCAAACATTCTAGACCCTACAAATTAGAAGAAGCTGACTCTGCAATCTTTGCTCTAGAGAAAGATGTGCTGCCTAGGAACTGATGTAAGATCAGACTTGGACCTTTCTGCCCAGCCCAGGCTTAGCAGGACACTGAGGGGTTCAAAGTGATTACAATCTTCACTGCTGGAGAATGTTGGTCAAGACAGTTGATGATGAAAAGTCAGAGGGAAAAGTGTGGAATGCCTCAGGGATTTAAGTGTCATCCTTATACTGCTGTCATGTTAACCTCCATAGCCTTCTAGTTTTGGTGCAAGTACTGCTGTTAGGATTAGTGAGAGGATGGTATTGGTGAAGAACAAAGCATGTGAAAATAGAGGATATTAGAAGTAGTTTCAGCCCATTTGATCTGTTCTTCTGCATGCTTTATACTGGCTCCACAGTCATCTTGAAAAATGTATAAGCATAGACTTCAGGGGGTGAAATTAGAAATTCATTGAGTCTTGATACTTATGTCTAAATGAGGATATCTGAAAGCAAATGGATATCTTTCATAGCCCCAGTATCTACCAGGAGGACAGAGACTCAGCCTATACTGTGTCTGTCCTCAGAACTATCACAGTGTGTGGTCCAGGCTAGCAAGCAGCACTTTATTATAATTAAACCACCAAACATGTTAGTACAGTTACTCAACAGTTGAAAGTTCACTGATAGTTTGGAACCATCAAATCAGTTTGATGCAGACTCTGGTTCAGTAAAACTTTTAACAGTACTGGACCTTCTCTTGGCTGCAAGGTGAGGCTACAGACAAGGTTTTCTGACCTTGAGGAAGAAATACTTCTCTGTCTGGTTTCAGTGTCACCAGTGGAAGTGATTGTCAGTATCCAAAGAAAATGGTCTCCTTTGAATAGAACCCTGCTCTATTCCTCATGCCTACAGTGAAAAAAATGTCTCTCTGTGAACAAGTGAAACTATAATGAGACAGGAAATTCAGGAAATGAATTGCAGACATGTACCAGACAAACCGGCTTTGATGTGCCTTTGGAGAGCTTGTGTCAATAAGATGATGGCCAAACTTGTTTGATAAAACACACAGAGACACAAATTTCAACTTCTCATTTAAAAGCTGCATAAATACATGTACACACACACACACACACACACACACACACACACACACACACACACACACACCTTTGATCAGTTAATGGAATTCCCCAGTAAAACACATTTTCATCTCCAAATGGTTGTTAGTCAAGTTTGTCACCTTTTCCTTCACATTCCTTCATAATGGCCTTTTGGGTTCATGGAATCACTCTCCACTCGACTTCAAAGACAGATGTGTGTTTATTATCCCTATTGAGCTCAGAAGAAAGAAAGGCTTTTCAAAAGAGCCTTGCAAATTTACACAGAATACCTATCATTGCATAGGAGAATGACCATGTGCAAGATCAGACCTGTAAAATCACATTCATTGAGAGAGAGATGATCTCCATTACAGGCACCTCCAGGCTTGTATATCCATTAGGGGCAAGTGTCACCCTCTGATGAACAGCCATTCATCACATGAAGTTTAATTAATAGTAAATGATGAGACTTCTTTAGATTTCTATATATACACTTACAGAACAATTCTCTAGACCCTAAGTCATTCTATAATATACACAAAACTTCATGAAGCCAAGCTCCTAATGTCTCCAAACTGTTCACACTGAAATCTCTACCCCACAGTTCTCCAACAAAGTAGTTTAATCATGGTGTGACAATAACAAAGAAAGTAAAGGTTGTGTTGAAAGAGTGCTGTAAGGAACACAGGCATGGTGGCTCACACTTGTATGGCACTTCTAAGATAGGATTGCTACAAGTCAAGTCGGAGGCCAGCCTAGGGTATATAGAGAGCAAAACCAAAACAACAGTACAATACCCCATAATGGTATAATGACTGTGAAAGAATAAGAAGGCCTAATTCCTGGTTCCAAACCACTTCTCCGAAACAATATAGCTCAAAAGAGGAGAAGCATTATCTTCTATTGGAGTCTCGAGGAGAAGTTTATTTAAATATGTACCACTTAGGACTGAAATCACAGCTGAGAGCAGCTGATTATTCAGGAATGTGCTTTTGTCTCCTATTCCATACTCTGCTTTGAATAGCCCTGAACACTTTTTGAAAGAAACAACATGGTGTCTATCTAGCTTGTTCCACCCATCCGGTCAACTTTGCTGCCATCAAAACTATATTGATGTGCTGGGAACAAAAGTACAGTGAAGTAACAAATGTCAAGAAAGGCTTTCAGATGTTGATCCAACAAAAACAGTCACAAGTCAGTGGGGATTCAAAACTTTCTACAGAGCAAGCCTGGAAGGAACCAAAGCTCACCTCTGAGAGCTTTAATCACACGTTGTCCCACACAGATAGCATGTTCCACTGTAGGAAAACGTTTCACATGCACCAAATGTCCACTTATCCCTAAATCAAAAATTGAAGAAACACACACACACACACACAAACTCACACACACACAACTAAAACCCACCCTCAAGCCAAAAATGAAAACAAATAATTAACAAACAAAAGAACAGACCAAAGAAACAAAAATCAGAGGGAAAAGAAAACCTGCTTCCTGAAAGCTGTCTTTACAAATAGGTCATCCCAGCCTGGCTAAGTCAAGGCCCCTTTATCACTTACCAGTTTCGATTCTGTGGATTCATGCTTATTTGTCCTCAATGGCTAGAAATTTCCTCCTTCAGGTCATCTGGGTTATTAAAGACATAGTCAATCCTGGCTAATCTACTACCCAATGTTCTTGACAACACACCTTCAGTAGAGTGCTAAAATACCATCCTACATGACAGTGTGTAACATCTAGGAAGCCTCTTAACTCTGTGCACATCAGCCAGCTGGAAATTCTCATCTCCAAAAATCTTTCTAATTTTGAATATTTATAATCATTAAGCAAAGTTGTTAAATTGTGTGAATGTTGTGGTGTGTTTTAAATCACTCTCCATAGAAGAATCCCTCAGAATTTTCTCTATCACAGAAGACATTGTGATCAAAGCAGCATCTATCTATCCATCCTTATCCACATGATAAAAAGGAATGAAAACTAACAACATAGAAGATACAATGCAAATTGGCTTCTTATAACACAAAGTGAACTGGAGTTTGGGTAGTGTTTATTTCACATGAAGTTCAGTTTCTTGGGGTCATATTTTACAAATGAGATACTCTGTCCTTGGCTAGAGAATCTATAGCTGCTTACAAATATTAAGCCATTAATATTCTTGGTCTCCTTAGGGTGAATGAGTAGAGAGCATATTGTTTAAAAAAAATCCAGAAGAAACATAGAAAAACTGTGTCTGCCACTCCTCAGGATAGCTTCAGTGATAAAGTATCTCATACAGCATTGCATCGAGTTATTACTCATTAATCTTCTTGGTTATTTTTCACCAGATAACTTTTCTTTAGCATATACCAAATTTATGTACTAAAAATAATGGGGATTTTCAGTACAAGAAATGACATTGTGTGCTTTACTTATGTAAAGCCCTTGGGAGACTTGCAGATTAACCCTTATCAGTAAAAGAAAATGTATGAAATCCTTAGGCAATAGTATAATTAGGTACCTGTAAGCGATCACTGGACACATAATATTGCAGATGGCTTAAAGAATTTTTAGACAAACTCTGGCGGTTGCCTGACCCAGGGACAGTTATGTGATGAATTAGATTGCAGTTTTGCTGTATCTAGAAAAATATTATTCAAAAAACATCAAAAGACTGACTAATGTATAAGATGTTGAAATAACCAACTATATAGGGAGAGGATTTTGAAAGTAAAGCAGAGTGTAGTAGTAGAACTGAAAGGGGCCGAGTCATTATGCAGGAGTGGTTGGTACACCCTATAATAATATAATTCATGTTATGCATTGTCTAGCTGAACACAGATACTTAGGTTGTCAACATGTGCAGCCATTTGGTCAAACTAGAGTGCCAAAACTTCATGTACCACATAGACATATTTTTTATTGAGTGACAAATTGCATAACTTTTAAAATATCTTCAAAGAGTGTTTCTCAGAATAGCCTTGCTTCATTCTTCCAGCATCTTTCACTTCACTACACGTCAATCAATAGATCATTCAATCAATCACCAATCAGTCAATCTGAATGAGGCATTATAAACATGTCAGAGCCTTTCTATTTCATCAAATTGTGAAATTCAAAAGTAAAGGAGGTGTAAGAAAAGAGTATGCATGTGTAGTTAATAATATTTTTTTACAAACAAGAAAAAATTTTAAATATATGTGTATTTCTTTGTTTCTGCATAATTTTATGTGTATCATGTGCATACAGTTGTCCAAAAGGTCAGAGTAGGGCATCAGAGACATTGAAAATAAACCCTTACTTCCTAATCCATTTCTCCAACTCCTAACACAAACTGACATAATAGAAGTTAGCAGTACAAAGTGCTATGACCAGTGCATAATATAAGACATATTTACAGTTGTTGAGAAGTAGAGCTGTGTTTCATATTAACATAGGTTACTTTCCAAAAGCAGGGCTTTACTGATATACATACACTGATATGTATTTACTGATATACATTTATAGACAGAGTTACAAACATCTGTATACACACAGATGTCCTTTTATGATATGAATATAAACTACTGATTGCTTTTAGCATTATCAAAATTTGGTAGATTTTGGAGACACACATGAGCATGATTGCTACCTGACATTTTCTCCTATGTAGCAATTAACAGGCAATTTGAACAATTTCTGGTAGTAATTCAACAAGAAAACAATGGTAGAAAAATAAACTCAGGTTGATGTGTGCATCAGTTACTGGTTGCTTTTCAGCTCCCACCTAGCACTCTTTCCCTCTTCTATGTGAAACTGTGGATCCACAGATGACTTTTATTTCACCATTTGCCTCTTCATGGAGACAACATTTTCTTCACATGGATCTTGATACAGGGAGTAGTAGATCTTTATACTAGCCTCTGGGGTATATTTTCCTCCAGTATTTGCAGGACCAACTTCTTTCACCCATACAAAGATACTTACTGTTGCCTCTTCAGTGATTTGAGTCCCTAATTCAGGGTCCTTCTTGTAGACAAGCATGAGAGCCCACACTTTTAAAAAGTTTTATATGAGTGCTTTATCTGCAGCCATGACTTTATGCCAGGAGACAACATCAGATCCCATTTTCCATGGTTGTGACCAAACTACCATGTGGCTGCTGGGAATTGAACTCAGTACATCCTGAAGAGCATCCAGTGCTTTTAGCCATTGAGCCATCTCTCCATTCCAGTGAGTGCCTCTTCTAAATTTCCAAATTTTTATATAATCCATTTTGCCCCTTTGTTCTCTGGTCCCACAGTGTAGAAAGTTGCCTCCTACAGTTAAAACCTCCATGGCAGTGGTTTTCAACCTGTGTGTCATGACCCCTTGGGGGTCAAATGATTCTTTCACAGAAGTCATGTAAGACCATCTGAAAACACACACACACACACACACACACACACACACACACACACACACACACACATATATATATATATATATATATGTGTATATAATGATCTGTAACAGTACGAAAATTATAGTCATGAATTAGCCAGGAAATAATTTTATGATTGGTGGTCACCATAACACAAGGAACTATATTAAAGGGTTACAGCATTAGGAAGGTTGAAAATCACTGCTCTATAATATCTTAGGACGTAGCAAAAATGATTAGCAATTTATATGTTCAATTGGAACACACTCCACAGGGTTTCTTAAAAGCTTTTCTCTTGAGAGGACATGTCATGCAAGAAATTTGCATGACCTCAAGTATATAGGTGCACAAAAGAGCTATACAAATCAAACATTTATTGATAACAAATCACAACAAAATTTATTTCACAATAGTTCTTTGGGACAAGGTTACCACTTATTAAAGCTTAAATCCAACTTGCCTATGAGTGAGATGAGTGCTTGTTTATTTTTAAATATTTAAATCATGGCTGAATATTTGATATTGCAGAGGTAATTAAAAATTTTTGCCTTATTATGTCTCTGTGAGAACAGAAAACTTTGTATATACAATAAAATATTGTCAGTTCATCACAAACTGTGGTCTTGTGTCTGAACCAATATACCTCAGACAGGTCTCATGGTTGTATTGTGTAACAGGATACACAGCTCACTGTGTATGTTTTGTGTTCAGAACCAAGGATGGAGGAAAGTTGTAGAATACAACACAGGTGAATGCTGTTAGAAGTACCTTGGATGTGTGGCACATTTGCTTCTGAATTGCTGGTCATTGTACATTCATAAACTATCTACTATTAGCACATTTTTACTACTCTCCCATATTTAGTTATATGATGCCTGCTGGGTTTCTACCCACAGTTTTACAAAGCTATAGGATAGTGGTTGCTGGATTTCTGAGACAATACTGTTTCTGAATTCTTGATCCTTCTGCCTTCAACTCATGAGTGTGAGAAGTACAGGTCTGCACCACTACACCCAGGTTAGAGATCTCTTTTCACCCCTTGGTTGTTGGTCAAGAAGTATCTATTTAACAGTGTTTTAAAATGTTAAATTCATTCCAGGACCTGGTGCATAAAGTCTATTTTTACATAATCAAGTAAACTTTCTATTTGAAAGCATTTTAAATTAGCAAAAGCATGCAAATAAGAGAATGATGAAGACTATACTCAAAGTAGGAAAGCAAAGAAAATAACAATGGTAGATTAAAGCCACCCCTCCAAAAAATGCTAACAAATCATCTGACCTAGTTAGTAGATTTGTAATATTAAAAAAGAAACAAAAAGTTTTATTTACCAAGAAGAAATCATAAGTAACCAAGAGAAAGAGAACTTAATTGCTCCTACTAAACCCAGAACAACCTGTAACAAGAATATTTACAAACAAGAATGCCTGCCATGGAGACCAGTGCCTGCATCAGATAAAAGAACAACTTAAAACCAAACTGCATCTTAGTTAAGGAAGGCCACAGGTCTATAGAGTGTTTTCCTTCACTATTCTCTAATGATATGAAACAGACCTTATGGACATTGGAAATATGGACTCAGATTACATCTCTGTACAGCTCTGGATTCTTTTCCTTTAAAAGGAACTGTTTGGGGTTACAAAGGTATAAAAATAAAAACATATAAGGATGAGAAAAAGGAGTACAAAGAGAAACTCATTATTTTTATGGCATCATTTGACAGGAACCCATTAGGGACATAACTACTGGGAACAGTGCTTGGGCATGACAGTCCATTAGGCAACTTATTTTTGGATGCTCATTAGGAAGCAGCTTTGCCTAATGCACTGTTTTCCCTACCTGGTACACAAGAAAAGCTTTCAAAGTCAGTTTGTTACTGCAAGAGCGATCATAGTTTTGACTACAATCTCTGGAGACTTCATCAGCTTCCTTTCTTTCCATCACAACTCACTTTTGTAAGACATTAAAACTTTGTCAATATTCCTGGATTCTGTATCTCAGAAGATATTGTTAAATCCAGTTCATGCTTGCCTCTGCTACTCATGAACAGTTACAGCAGACTTGATCATTGTGGCTGACACTAAAACATTTTCACTCTTACCATGTGCAAACACTTTGGCAGCCTGTTCTATGGAAAGCAAGAATTTCTGATTACATTGTTTGACTTCTTTCGTAGTTACTACATTTGTGATCAAATGAACAGGCAAGAAGCTACATAAGGGGGAAAAGGTTGATTTTGGCTTTCAGTTCTAGAGGATGCAGCTACCAAGAGTATGAGGCGGCAGGTCATATTGCACTTGTATTCAAGAAGGAGAGATATATGAGAACCTCCAAAACAGGGTTATCTAAACAGTTACCCACTCTTGTCCTCATTGGACAAATAATAATTATCTTAGACTACATACCAAGAATATCTGTTGTTTTTTTTTTCATCTTCCTTCTTCATGTCTACAAATCTTACAATGCACTGGTCAAGTGTTGGGTACCAATGAATACTTGCTGAATCAATAGACCACTTCTTAATTAAAAAATATCAAAGAAGTTGTTGATGCTTATTGCTTATCTTTACCATAGCCTCTCCTCCAAGAAGTACAGCATGGAAGAAAGTTTATGCATGTCCAACAGTTGCTGGTTGGATCCTGTATCTATCCAAGCACTAAGAGGCAAAGGCACACTTCACTCAAATAAATCCACAAAGAATGTAATCTTAATCCTCAGTAAAAATGTTGGTTTAGGTGTAGCAGCAGAATTTCAGAGTCAGCCACAGTATATCCCTCACTGGCTGAAAAGTCCCTGCCTTGTTCCTCTATAAATAGAGGACAAGCAGAGAAAAGTTTCTAGAGACTCCAGCAGATGGTATATCATTATGTAACTGCACTCCTAAGAACAAAAGTCTGGTTTTGGTGGTGCACACCGGAAGGATTTGCTGAAGGACACAGAGAAAGAAAAATCACAAGTTCAAAGACAGCCTAGGCTACACATTGCCGGGTGTTGGTGGTGCATGCTTTTAATCCCACCCAATCTCTGTGAGTTCGAGACCAGCCTGGTCTACAAGAGCTAGTTCCAAGACAGCTTCCAAAGCCACAGAGAAACCATGTCTTGAAAAACCAAAAACAAACAAACAAACAAACAAACAAAAGAACAACAGATGCCAGGTGTAAGCAAAAGGGTTTTTGAAGAATAGTTTGGGTAGGAGACTTATGTAGAACAAACACACAGCCTTGCACCTTTGAATCCTTTATCTTTTAGATAATGAAAATAGAATATTTAAGAAGAAAATTCAGTATCTAAATGGTATTTTAAAAGTACAAGTTGTATTTCCATATCTCATTGTTAAACAATTAATAGTGAAAATTTAAAGAGACATCCTGAGACTACAATGATGGCTCCTTTGTTGAGAGCTTTTGATGCTCTGAAGATCTGAATTTAGTTCCCAGCACCAATGTGGGGTGCCTTACAACTGTCTATAACTGCTCTAGGGGATCTGACACATTCTTCTGGCTTCTGTGAGCATATGAAGAAACATTAAATACACTCATATAGACACATGCATACATAAATAAAAATTAATCTAAAAATAAGGAAGCAAATGCAGAAATACCCAGTCCCTTGTAACCCAACATTACTGTCTCTTCTGAGCAGAATTTACCACTACATTTTGCACGTGGCTTCACAGGGATTAGGTAGAGAAATGTGAAAGAGAAGGTTTCCACCTTAGAGTCACATTATGAAATCAGTTTTAGAAACTTGCCATGTGATCACTCAGCTTGAACATGAATTGTGAGTTGAGAAATTGATGTCTGGGTGTTCCAACAATGGCACAGGAAATAATTAAACTTGATCCATAACCAAAATCATGCAAAATTGGCAATGTTAATTGGGCTATTCTGCCCTCAAAGTTTTCCTGAAAACAGAGGTTAATGATAAATTCACCCACCAGTGACAAAATCTCTTCCTTGTGGTAGAACAAACATGAATTGTAACCACATTATGATGGGAAAAAAGAAACAGTTTGGGTGATTAATGTGTGTGGTCCAGCTTGAAAGTGGGTGAATGGGGAAATTAATGATCTTTCCAGTGCTTTTTAATCGTTCTCTAGTTCTGGAAAAAGAGCTGGTTCCTGAGGCTGAAGTACTAAAATAAGAAAAAGCACAACAAGGATCCTTATTGTTGTAGCCATGGTCATCTAAAGGAAAATAAGAGAGAGAGAGAGAGAGAGAGAGAGAGAGAGAGAGAGAGAGAGAGAGGAGAGAGAGAAATGATGGGGTTATATATATAATTGGACAATTCTATCATTGTATATTTATTTACATATATATATATATATATATATATATATATATATATATATATATAAAATTTATTACATTGGCTTACAGGATATAGCCCAGGTAGTCCAATGATGACTGCCTCCTGATAGAAAGGACAAGAATTCCACTGTTGTTCAGTCCATGAGTCTCCATGTCTCAGGAGTAACAATCTGGTGCTGGTGTCCTGGAAGATTCCTGGAGAGCTGTTGTCCTCAGTCTGTTCTGGAATCCAGAATTAGGTTCTAATCCTAGCAGATGAATGCCTGAGTAACAGGATATAAGAACTTTCCAGATAAAGTGGGTGAAAGATTATAAACAGCTCCCTTCTTTCATTTCCTTTTATTATGTGGATTTCCATGAAAAGTTATGGCCAAAATATAGTGTGGGTCTTCATACTGCAAATGATACATCAAGAAAATATCTCACAGGAATGCCCAAATGCTTGAGGTTTCATTTATTCTAGATATAGTCAAGTTTATAACCAAAATTATCCATCACATTTATTAAAATATTTCTTGTAAAGATGGAAAAATAATATGATTTCAGTGGTATGTCTGCAATGACCTATGTGTGGCTATATATTGATATTTGCACAGAAAAATAAGCTAAAGACAGATAAATTATAGAAATACTTTTCAAAGCCCAACAATTGGTAAACAACAAAAGAAATCTTGTTCTTTAAGAAGCATCAGCATGCAGCTTATTGAGTCTTTGACACCATTTTGAGTGAGTTGTGAATAAACACTAATTTAATCTTCTTTACAGTGCTATGCAGCATGAGTATTGTGATCCCCACTTCATTGTAGACCCATGGGTATTAATTAATCTTTAAGAAAATCATAAAACATGTATGGTCTGCACAAATACTGAACAATGACTACTACTGAAACCTATACTATGATGGATTTCTACAAAAAAGAGAGGAGAATATTATTGGGAACCAACATCATAAACTGTGCTAAGTGTTGACATTAATCTTCAAAACAACACATGAATAGGTACAGAACTTACTTTAGAGTCCCTGCCTCACTCACTCATTCATCATCTGGCTTTAATTCTTCTCTATGGTGAGGATCATAAACAGAAAAAAGGAAGGGAAACTGGACTACAATGACTTAAAATGTTGTCATCCATGATGTGATGGAGACATTGTTCACTACGGAGATGGCTCTTGTAATGGAACTGAAAGTTGGAGTTGCTTTTGATTAGTCTTCCAGTATTACCAAGAAGAAGTGTGTGAGTGTGTGTGTGTGTGTGTGTGTGTGTGTGTGTGTGTGTGTGTACATGCACATGGGCATGCAAGTGTGTTGAGTGTGGATTGCTATCTGACATCATTCAGCAAAGATTCTAGGAAACAACAGATGATGTTTGTCCTTAGCTCCATCAGTGTATGTTTAAAATCCCCCATGGTGATCTTAAGTAGTCATGGGTTAACGTGTTTTCTGTTGTGCAGAGCAAGGACAGCTTCCACCAGCATCAATATGATACTGTGGTACACTTTTATGCACAGGGTTGACTGCTTGGAGAAGACAGAGAAACTGAAATCCTCTATGGAAGAAGAGTAAATGGGTGCTGTGTAATAGTTTCCTCTGAGAAGAACATCCATCTTGAAGGGGCATTCCTTAAAATATAGGAAGTCTAAAGGGAGGTGAAATGTTCCACCCTGAAGGGAACCTGTTAAGTTCTGGAAGTAAACAGCCCAATAGCTTCTAGAAATCACTTAAAGTGACTAGATTCATTAGTTGCCTCCCTCTCCAAGACTATATAACCAGAAGGGAATGCTGCAATGCTCTCTTTGCACAGAAGATCTACCTAGAAGAAGCATAGACCAGCTGAGCTGCCTGGAAGAAGCCCAGACTATATGAGCTGCCTACAAGAAGCACATTCTAATTAATTTGTTGAGCTGCCTTCAAAGAGTAGTGTGCTACAGGTTCCCAAGTTCCAGGAGCCATTATCACTACTAGTATGGGCCTGATCATGCAGCTATCTTTGAGTTATTTCTGCTCCTGTAAGTAAATCCTCACTCATAATTCTTTATGTAACCCAAATACAAGTCAGTGGTTCACCCATAAAATTGGACTTTGGTGGTATGCTGACTTCGATCTATTTTGGATGAATTGATCTTTTGTTCATCTCTCTGTAGGAATTGTGTCAAACAATAATGGTCATGATCAAACCACCACATGTACATATATAGAAACATCCCAGTGAAACCCATTAATCTGTGTAGCTGGCATGTGCCAAAAATGTAAATGAAGCAAAGTAAGTGACTGGCAGTGACTAAACACTGTCTGAATATAAAGCAAAGTCTATAGGATTTCACCAACATTCTTTTGGCTGCTACCCAAACAGTCTATTCTCATTAGGATCAATATATTATTACAAAATGAATGTTCTTGGCAACTGCAGTAAAGAAAGCTCCCTTCCCTGTCCTCCTCCATCTTTTCTGACATCTTAAGTATACACTTTATGAAACTAAGCTTGCTATGACATATGTTGGAGTGAAATCCTAGATCTCTGATTCTGGGGGGCAATTGGTTATGTCTTAGTTGATACTCACTAGCTGTTGATACTCATTGTCATCTCGGCTTTGCCTCCCAGTCACCTAGGAGACACACATCAGGGTGTGCTTGTGAGGCTATTATTACCAGAAAAGTTTAGCTGGGCAGAGAAGACCCACCCTGTATTTCAATAATGGCATCACATGGCTGGGGTTAACAGACTCCATAAAAGAAGGAAGAGAGCTGACTATGGGTCAGGAATCTCTCCTGCCACCATGTTTACTCCAGCCACCATGAGCTGGTTTCCTTATGGATGTAGCAGACAAAAAAAAATCTAAAACTGTTTTTTTTTATTTTATTGTTATATGAGATTTTTGTTTCTTTTCTTTTTTAGAAAGATTTATTTATTTATATGTTGGTTTTGAAGCTTTTTTTATTCTCTTGTATATTATATCCTGACCACAGTTTCCCCTGCCTCCACTACTCTCATTCCCCTACCTCCTCTCACCCCCAGATCCACTCCTCCTACTTTTCCCTTCAGAAAAGAACAGCCTGCCCAGGGATATCAACATATCACCTCGTAACAAATTTGAATAAAACGAGGCACCCTCATATCAAGGCTGGATACAGCAATTGCAGTATGAGGAAAGGGTTCCAAGAGTGGGTTCTGCAGGCTCTGTGATTGTTTCCTCAGTCTCTGTGAACCTCTATGAGACATGCTTAGTTGATGCTGTAGGCTGTGTTCTCATGGTGTACTTGATCCCTCTGGTTCCTATAATCCCTCCTCTCCCTCTTCTGAAGGGTTCACCAACCTCTGCCTAATGATTGACTGTGGGTCTTGAAGTGGAGAGGGTGGAGGGATAGAGTCCTGAGATAGACAAGGTGAATTGGGGGCATTTCAGGGGCAATGTGGAACTTAGTGCAGTGGAAACTCTCTGGAATCTACGAGGGTGACCCTAGTGAAGACTCCTAGTAACGAGGGATATAGAACCTGAAAAAACCATCTTTTTGAAGCAGGCAAGACTTCCAGTGGTAGTACTAGGACATCAAACCAGTCATAAAATCTTCAACCTACAATTTGTTCTGCCTGTAAGATGTGATAGGGTAATAGTGGCTCAGATATTATAGGAGTGGCCAAATAATTACTGATCCAACTAGTGGTCCATACCAAGAGAGGGAGTCTGACACTACCTGGATGGCCATAAACCAGAGGCTGAATAGACCAGAGACCAGAGAACTAGAACAGGACTGGCAAAACAACAAAATATAGTCAATGAAATGGTCCCTAATGGGTATATATATATATATATATATATATATATATATATATATATATATTCTTCTATACTCATAGATAGAGCTTAACACAATTGTCTCCAGAGAGGTTCTTTTTTTGCTATAATAACATGAAAAATAACTGATATACAGTCTGCTAGTGTTTGAGACATTGGAGTCTGTGCTCCAGGAGACTGGATTTCCAATGTCTAGTGTATTAATTACTTTTTGTTGCAATGACAAAATACCTGCAGGATCAAGGCAACTTACAGGAACAAGAGTTTTATTTTGGCTTAAGGTTACAGAGGGATAGGAATACATCATGATTGCAAGTGACAGGCATGGTGGCTGCAGCAGGTTGATGAAAGCATGTCTTTAACCATAAGCACAAATCAGAAAAAGCTAGCTGGGAGTAGGAGGGAACATTAATCTCAATGTCTGCCCCTCTGACATACTGTAATAAGACTACATCTCCTAAACCTCTGCAAACAGTGTCACCAACTTGGGACCAAGTATCAAATGCCTAAGTTGGGGAAAACTGTTCACTCAAACACCAGTGCTGGTTCTTTCTTGTTTTTTGTCTCTGGAAATTTTCATGACTTACATTACAAACCAGCTGGATACAGCATGTTTGCAGAGTGACTAAAATAGCTTTTTACAATATGGAGCTCTGGCTTCCAATGCAAAATCAAGATGTATTCTGCCTTGTAGTAGATCATGGTAATGGACCCTTTCTTTATGATGTCTCAGGTCAAATTACTGGCCTCATTGAGCTCTGTTCAGCAGAATTGATGCAATCCAAGTACTATCAGAATGCAGCAACAGTCTGTAAAATGTGTGTATTTGTGTGTTAAAATTCCCTTTTGAACTTATAAACCCCGAATACAATTAAAATGTTGTGTATAACTTCAATGTTATATGAAGTTCCTAGCCTATAAAAGACACATATGCAGATCCATCAAAAGTCTGATTGATCTATAATACGCATCCCGCTTCCCAATAGGTTTTTGGTTCATAAATATATTGATCTGCTGAATAGCAAGTTAAGCTATTCCTCCTGGGTCAAGTTGGTGTCTGTCTTAATTTCTCACTGGTAACTTAGAGTATTTAGAGGATATAAAGCCACAGAGGCAGGTAGCGATTACTATTGCTCTGTGATTCAGAAAAACAATACTCCAAGAAAGCTTTATATTCAACATTACTGATTTCACAGTTATTAGGAATTAAAAATACCTGTAAATCTTTCAGATAATTAAGCATAGAACATTAAAAGAAACTATGATTATAATGTTTCAAATAGCTCTCTCCTTTCTCTTTTCCTCTTCCCCTTATATAGTATGTTGGGCATCTGCTTGCTTTTTGGTACATTGGGCAGTGGTTGTTGGTCCTAGAAGATATGAATTGCAATATCACACTGCTAAATTCTCTGAATATATGCAAGCTGCTTTATCAAAAGTGTGACTTTCATATCTACATTTGTATAGAAAGAATTTATAAGCAAGATATTGCAAGGTACAGATAATGCATCTCATTTTTCTCCCTTGTTGCTCACTGCATAGACCTAAATAGGTACCAGCATTTCTTTCTATTATGGTTGCAAAAAGCAAGCAAAGCATTATGCTACTAAAACTGGGGTCTGACTTAAAGCATCTTGATGTTCAGCAGTTGAAAGTTTGTCCTCCACTAGGGCTAACTCAAGAGCCACAAGAATAAGAGCTAAACCACAGCCCACTATCAGTTCAGTGCTCTTCCATTTATTTTCTTCTAGGTTTTGATTAGGGAAATGTGAAATTTGTCTTAAAACATATGAAATTTGTCCATCTGTTGTTCTGTGTACATTTTCTTTACTAGATTAAGTGACATTACATATACAAACAAGAATCCAACAAACACTTCCTCCCCACAGAATATAGAGACAACTCGACCAGAACACCAGTTCTTTGTAACTTTACACCAATCAGAAGAACCAACTCTAAAGCACCTTGTAATTTAAAAGTCCCACATAGAACTGATCCACAGTAATGCCAATTTTTCAGGGTCTAAAGTACTTTTTTGCTGAGTTAAAATGTCCTGCATTTGATAAGGTACTTAATAATAAAGTAAAATCAGACATCTCTATTACTAGGTACAAATATAAATATACATTATGTTTCACTTATTAATATTCAATATCATTATTTGAGTGCTATCTATAAACATGTTGATAAGCCACATAATTCTGTAAATAATATTAATTATTACTTATTATGTATTACAAATTTTTAGGTATGGCATTTGATTATATATTTATATGAAGTTTGAATTTCTGTATGCAAGGATATATTATGTGTTCTAGTTTGATTTCTGTTTCTATGATAAAACACTCTGACTACAAAGCAACTAAGGGGAGGAAAAGAATTTATTTGGCTTATACTTCTACGTCACAATCTGTCAATAAGGGAAGTCAGGCCAAAACTCAAACCGGAAGTTAAAGGCACACCTGTTTGCTATTCTGTACATCAATATCACTAACAGGGAACTCACTCACAGCCTAGGAAGTACATCAAAAACCAGAGAAGAATGATAATTGATAGCTTGCTTGCAGATTCATTCCTAGGTGGCTTTCTCACACAGCGTATGGATCATGTGATGCCTGGGGAATGATGTCACCTACAGTGGGACAGTCCTCTCTCTACCAATTAACATGCAAGGTAGTTCTCCTGCATAAATGTGCCCACAGGCCAATGTGATCAGGGCAATTCTTCAACAGAGTATTCCTTTGCACTTTAGTCTAGGCAATGTCACTTGAAACTTAAAGCTAACTAAGACAATGTTCGTGTGTGTGTGTGTGTGTGTGTGTGTGTGTGTGTGTGTGTGTGTGTTCACATTTGTGAGGGTCCAAGATTGAGTGTCTTATTTCCCTGATGGCTAAGGATGTTGAACACTTTCTTAAATGTCTTTCAGCCATTTTAGATTCCTCTATTGAGAATTGTCTGTTTAGTTCTTTACCCCACTTTGTAACTGGGTTGTTTGGTGTTTTGGAGACTAGCTTATTGAGTTCTTTGTATATTTTGGAGATCAGATGTGGGGTTGGTGAATATCTTTTCCCAGTCTGTGGGCTGCCATTTGTTTTGTCTTGCTGACTGTCTCCTTTGCCTTACAGAAGCTTCTCAGTTTCAGGAGGTCCCATTTATCAATTGTTGACCTCAGTGTCTGTGCTACTGGTGTAATGTTCAGGAAGTGGTCTCCTGTACCAATTAATTCAAGGGTATTTCCCACTTTGTCTTCTAATAGGTTCAATGTAGCTGGATTTATGTTGAGATCTTTGATCCATTTTGACTTAAGTTTTGTGCAAGGCGATAGGCTTGGGTCTAACTGCAGTCTTCTCCATGTGTGCAACCAGTTATGCCAGCACCATTTGTTGAAGATGTTCTCTTTGTTCCATCATATAAATTTGGATTGTTTGTCAAAAAATCAGGTGTTCATAGGTGTGTGGGGTAATATCAGGGTTTTCAATTCTATTCCATTGATCTACCAGTCTATTTTTGTGCCAATACCAAGCTGTTTTCAGGACTATAGCTCTGTAATAGACCTTGAAGTAAGGGATGGTGATGCCTCCAGAAGTTCCTTTATTGTATAGGGATGTTTTGGCTATCCTGAGTCTTTTGTTTCTCCATATAAAGTTGAGAATTGTTCTTTCAACTTCTGTGAAGAATTGTGTTGGGATTTTGATAGGGATTGCATTGAAATTATAGATTGCTTTTTGCAAGATTGCCATTTTTAATATGTTGATCCTACCTATCCAAGAGCTTTTTTTCTGGTATTTTCTTTAATTTCTTTCTTTAGACACTCAAAATTCTTATGGTACAGGTCTTTCACATTTTTGGTTAGTGTTACCCCAAGGTATTTTATGTTGTTTGTGGCAATTGTAAAGGGTGATGTTTCTCTGATTTCTTTCTCAACCAATGTATCATCGGTGTATAGTAGCACTATGGATTTTTTTTTTTTTGAGTTAAACTTGTATCCCGCCACTTTGCTGAAGGTGTTTATCAGCTGTAGGAGTTCCCTGGTTGAGTTTTTCGGGTAACTAATGTTGACTATCATATCATCTGCAAATACTGAGAGTTTGACTTCTTCCTTTCCGATTTGTATTCCCTTGATCTCCTCTTGTTGTCTTATGGCTCTAGCTAGAACTTCAAGGACAATATTGAAGAGGTATGGAGAGAGTGGACAGCCTTGTCTTGTCCCCGATTTTAGAGGAATTGGATCGAGTTTCTCTCCATTTGATGTTGGCTGTTGGCTTGCTGTATATTGCTTTTATTATGTTGAGGTATGTTCCTGTTATCCCTGATTTCTCCAAGACCTTTATCATGAAGGGGTGTTGGATTTTGTCAAAGGCTTTTTTGGCATCTAGTGAGATGATCATTTTTTTTTCCTCAATCTGTTTATATGGTGGATTACATTGATGGGTTTTCATATGTTGAACCATACTTGCATCCCTGGGATGAAGCCTACTTGATCATGGTGGATGATTTCTCTGACAGGATCTTGTATTCGATTTGCTAGGATTTTATTGAGAATTTTTGCATCAATGTTCATGAGGGATATTAGTCTGTAGTTCTCTTTCTTAGTTGTGTCTTTGTGTGGCTTGGGTATCAATGTTATTGTAGCCTCGTAAAAAGAGTTTGGCAATGTCCCTTCTGCTTCTATTTTGTGCAACAATTTGAGGAGTATTGGTATTAGCACTTCTTTAAATTTCTGGTAGAATTCTGCAGTGAATCCATCTGGCCCCAGGCTTTTTTTTTTTTGGTTGGGAGACTTTTGATGACTGCTTCTATTTCCTTAGAGGTTATAGGTCTATTTAAGTTGCTTATCTGTTCTTGATTCAATTTTGGTAAGTGATAACTGTCCAGAAAATTGTCCATTTCCTTTAAATTTTCCAATTTTGTGGAGTACAGGTTTTCAAAGTACGACCTGAAGATTCTCTGGATTTCTTCAGTGTCCGTTGATATGTCCCCCTTTTCATTTCTGATTTTGTTAATTAGCATGTTCTTTCTCTGCCTTTTGGTTAATTTGGATAACAGTTTGTCTATCTTGTAGATTTTCTCAAAGAAACAACTCTTTGTTATATTGATTCTTTGAATTGTTTTCTTTGTTTCAACTTTATCGATTTCTGCCCTCAGTTTGATTATTTCCTAGCATCTGCTCCTTTGTGGTGAATTTGCTTCCATTTTTTTCTAGAGCTTTCAGCTGTGATGTCAGATCTCTGGTGTGGCTATTTTCTAGTTTTTTCATGTGAGCACTTAGAGCTATGAACTTTCCTCTTAGTACTGCTTTCAAAGTGTCCCAAAAGTTTGGGTATGTTGTGTCAACATTTTCATTGAATTCTAGGAAGTCTTTAATTTCTTTCTTTATTTCTTCCTTGACCCAGGAATGTTGCAAATGCATGTTGTTCAATTTCCATGAGTTGGTAGGTTTTTTGCACTTTGATTTGTTTTTGATTTCTATTTTTAAAGCATGGTGGTCTGATAAGATACAGGGGATTATTCCAATTTTTTTGTACCTGTTGAGGTTTGCTATGTTGCCATGAATGTGGTTGATTTTTGAGAAGGTTCCATGTGATGCTGAAAAGAAGGTATATTCTTTTGTGTTTGGATAGAAAGTTCTATAAATGTCTGTTAATCCCAATTGGGTCATAATTTCTGTTAGTTTCTTCGTCTCTTTGTTAAGTTTCTGTCTGCTGGTCGTGTCCAGGGGTGAGAGTGGGGTGTTGAAGTCTCCCCCTATAACTGTGTGAGGCCTTATTTGTGATTTGAGTTTTAATAATGTTTCTTTTACGAATGTTGGTGCCTTTGTATTGGGGACATAGATGTTTAGAATTGAGACTTCTTCCTGATGGATTTTTCCTGTGATGAATATGAAATGACCTTCTTCATCTCTTTTGATTGATTTTAGTTTAAAATCTATCTTGTTATATACAAGGATAGCTACCCCGGCTCATTTCTTGGGTCCATTTGATTGGAGTATCTTATCCCAACCCTTTACTCTGAGGTAATGTCTGTCTTTGAATTTGAGGTATGTTTCTTGTATGCAGCAGAAGGATGGATTTTGTCTTCGTATCCAATCTGTTAGCCTGTGTCTTTTTATAGGAGAGTTAAGACCATTAATATTAAGGGAAATTAAGTTCCATTCAGTGTTTATTCTTGTTTGTTTTTGGTTTGTTGTTGGTACCGGTATTGTATGTGGATTTACCCTGCCTTTTATTTTGTGTTTTTGTAGAGTGAGATTATCTATTGCCTATGTTTATGCGAGTGTTGTTAATTTCCTTAGATTGGAGTTTTCCTTCCAGTACTTTCTGTAGGGCTGGATTAGTGGTTACATATTGTTTAAATCTGGTTTTGTCGTGGAATATCTTGTTTCCTCCATTTATAGTGATTGAAAGCTTTGCTGGGTATAGTAGTCTGGGCTGGCATCCATGTTCTCTCAGAGTTGGTAGAATATCTATCCAGGTCCTTTTAGCTTTCAGAGTTTCCATGGAGAAGTCTGGTGTAATTCTGATAGGTCTGCCTTTATATGTTACTTGGCCTTTACCCTTGCTGCTCTTAATATTTTTTGTTTTATTCTGTACGTTTGGTGTTTTCATTATTATGTGACATGGGGACTTTCTTTTGTGGTCCACTCTATTTGGTGTTCTGTAGGCTTCTTGTACTTTCATTGGCATGTCTTTCTTTAGGTTGGGAAAGATTTCTTCTATGATTTTGTTAAATATGTTTTCTGCACCTTTGAGTTGGGTTTCTTCTCCTTCTTCTATACCTATTATCCTTAGGTTTGGTCTTTTCACGGTGTCCCAAATTTCCTGAATATTTTGTGTTATGGATTTGTTAGACTTCAGATTTTCTTTGCTTGACGAGTTTATTTCCTCTAGTTTGTCTTCAGCATCTGAGATTCTGTCTTCCATCTCTTGTATTCTTTTGGTTTTGCTTGCATCTTTGGTTCCTGATTATTTACTAAGCTTTTCCACTTCCAACATTCCCTCAGTTTGTGTTTTCTTTATTGTCTCTAATTCAGTTTTCAGGTCCTGAACTGTTTCCTTCAGCTGTTTAATTGTATTTTCTTGGCTTTTTTGGCTTTCCTTGATTTCTTGCATCTTTTGGGTTGTCTTTTCTTCCATTTCTCTGAAGGATTTTTTGATTTCCTCTTTTAGGTTCTCTATCATCTCCATGAAGTTGTTTCTAAGGTTGCTCTCTTCTGCTTCTTCTGTATTGGGATGTTCATGTCTTGCTGGCGTAGAGTCCCTAGACTCTGGTGGTGTCATATTGGTTTTCCTGTTGTTGGATACGTTCTTATATTGTCGTCTTCCCATCTCTTGTTCCAGTGGGTACAGTTGGTGTCACTTCATTTCCCGGTGTGTATGGGTCTAGTGTTCTCTTCAGGTGTGTTTAATTGACTTTGATACTCTGATGTGTTTCAAGTTGGGTGCAGGGAGGTCTGAGGCACTTGCTCTCCAGGTGGATGAGAGCAGCACTGTCACAGAGATGTCAGCGGATTCTGGGTTGTTTGGTCTGAGATACCATCTTACTCCTTTCAGAATGGCTAAAATCAAAAATAACAATGACAGTTCATATTGGAGAGGATGTGGAGAAAGGGAAACACTCCTGCACTGCTGGTGGGAGTGCCAAGTTGTACAGCCACTTTGGAAATCAATATGGCGACTCCTCAAGAAATTGGGAATGAGTCTACCACAAGATCCAGCAATTCCACTCTTAGGCATATAACCAAAAGAAGCACATTCATACAACAAGGACATATGTTCAACAATGTTCATAGCAGCACTATTTGTGATAGCCAGAAATTGGAAACAGCCTAGATGCCCCTCAACGGAAGAATGGATAGAGAAAATGTGGTGCATTTACACAATGGAGTACTACTCAGCAGAAAAAAACAATGGAATCTTGAAATTTGCAGGAAAATGGATGGATCTAGAAGAAACCATCCTGAGCGAGGTAACCCAATCGCAAAGACAAATATGGTATGTACTCACTCATATGCAGATTTTAGACATAGAGTAAGGATTACCAGCCTACAATCCACACTGCCAATGAAGCTAATAAACATGGAGGTCCCTAAGAGAGACATACATGGTCCCCTGGAGAAGGGGAGAGGCTCAAGATCTGCTGAGAAAATTGGGAGCACAGGAAGAGGGGGGAAGGAGCTAGGAGAATGAGAAGGAGAGAGGAAGAGGGATGCAGAGGACATGAGGGAGCAGAAAATACGAGTCAGGGGAAGAATACACGATATCAAGAATGGAGATATAATAGATGGAGACACTTTTGGTTTACAGAGAAATCAGGCAATAGGGAAATGTCTGGAGATCTACAAAGATGACACCAGCTAACTATCTTAACAACGGAGGAGAGGCTACCTCAAATGTCCTCCCCTGATTATGAGATTGATAACAGACTTATATGCCCTCATCCAGCAGCTGGTGGAAGTATAAGCAGACACCCATAACTAATCACCGACCTGAACTGGAACCCAGATGCAGATAGCTGGAATACCAGCATGGGACTGACCCAGACCCAAGGAACATGGGTTTCTGTGAGGAAACCTCAGAAATCTACGGGACCTCCTGTAGAAACCCAGTATTTATCCCTAGCATAGGTGTGGACTTTGGGAGCCCAGTGCATATAGAGGAATACTCCCTGAGCCAAGACACACAGGGGTGGCCCTACACCAAAGGAAACTAAAGACTTTGATGACACCCTATGGAAGGCCTCAGCATCCAGGGGGTGCAGAGAAGATATGTGACACATAAGGTTTTAGTGGGGTGGGGAGGACGGGTGGGAGAAGGGAAATGGGATTGTCATGTAAAACAATCCTGTTCCTAATTCAAATAAAAAAGTTGGAAAAAACTTTTAAAAAAAGAAAGAAAAAAAATCCACTTCTTGAAAGCTTGAAAAAACATCAAAGTAGCCCATGGCTACATTATAAATGCAGAGACTAGTCCAGTATGATCATTATATGATCTTTGTTTCTGTTGCTATGATAAAACACCATGACCAAAAGAAAGTTATGAAGAAATAATTTATTTGGATTATGGCTCTAGCTGGCACATCATGGTAGGAAGAGTGGTGACAAGTGGCTGGTATGATAACAGGAAAAGGAAGTTGAGAGCTCGCATCTTGAATGGCAAGTGAGAAGGAAAGAGAACAATCTGGAATCCGGTGGGGGTTTTACTCTCAATGTCCATTTCCAGTGACATACTTCTTCTAGCAGAATTGTACCACTTAACCCTCGCCCTGCTGGTCACTATTCTATTGCTGTGAAGAGAAACCGTGATAAAGGCAACTCTCTTAGAAAGTATTGAATTGAAGGTGAAGGTTTGCTTGCAGTTTCAGAGGTTAGTCCATTATTATGGCAAGAAGCATGTGTGCAGGCAGGCATAGGAACAGTGGCTGAGAGCTACATCGTGATTCAGGCAGAGAGATGAAGTTTAGCACAGGCCTTTGAAACCTCAAAGCCCTTCCCCAGTGACATACTTCCTGCAACAAGGTTTTTCAAAGTGCTATTCTCTGATGAATAAACATTCAAATGTATGAGTCAAACCACCACACTTCCAAAACAGTGCTTCCTTCTGGGGACCAAATGCTCAAATGCCTGAGACTATAAGACACAATTCTCATTCAAATCATCTGCTACATGTTGAAATGACCCTCAATATCTGGGTGCCATAAAAGTGCCATATCAGTCAGTGAGGGCAGATTTCAAATAGCCAGTATCTTTGCCATTCCATTTTCTGCTGACCAAAAGTCTATGAAAAAGTAGCACCATTAATAGATGCTATTAAAAGAAAAATGACACACTGAAACTTAATTTTCATATAGTCAGTTTTAACAAGATCTCCATATGAGAAAACACCAAGGAAACTACATTTACTTCCATGCATCCGGACTGGATGTTGGGCTGCATCCTAGTTCATCGAAGTTCTGAGTTTCCTTCCAATCAAGGTCTTTTGGTTCCTCTCTCTGATCATACCAGTGGGAAGAGGTCTCTTTAAGTAACACAATGCCTAATGAGTAGAGTACGGGGCTCCAACTGGAGTGTTGAACAGGGAGAACAGGAAAGGAAACAAAAGCTTCGGTAGAGTGAGCACTACTACCAACCTGACTAGCAGAAAAGTAACTTCAACAGGGCAGTTGTAGAACAAATGATGAAAGCACAGGACATCTATGAGATTATTTTTCTGCATAGGTCCTGGTATACTCGACAGAACTAGCTCAAAGCTCCCAAAGTATCTTACACCTTTGCAATACAGTCTCTGTCCTCAGAATTGACATTGCTAATGAGTCCTAAGTATTTTCTGCCTCTTCAAATCACTGGCTGTTACTTCCTAGGGATTATGGTGGAAATATATGACACTCCTTATTTTTTATAAAATGTTGAGGCCGAACAGCAGCACCAGAACATATTGTTTGTTTAAGCTTGAGGTGATAGAGATTTAACCAAAATGCATAAATGCATCTTTTCAATTTTAATCCATATTAAGATTCTATAGAAGACAAAACTGAACACTGAATGCTGTCTTCAGAATTAGAGCTCCCCTTGAGGGGGTAAATTTGCTCAAGAAATGCATTAATACCCTAGAAACACATTGCCTGTCAGTTTTTTCACTGCTTGCTGCTTAATTAAAAGGGTTGTCAGACACTTCTGAAAAGGCTCTGGTAAATTGTCAAATTCAACAAAAGAAAGAAAATGTTAGATAAAAAGCACCTTATGTAAATTATGCCTTTCCCAAGCCCAATTCCCTTCCCTCTTCTAACCACTGTTACCATCATTTAAGGTGACTTTTGTCTGGTGTGTAAAAAAGAAATGCAATTCTCTTATTCAACCATTGGCAACATTCCCTAAAATATTCCGTTAAGTGTTTTCAATTATCTGCTGGTCCCAACAGGATCACAGTAAGAGGTTTTAAAACCACATCTGATCTGCTACACATTGTTTTTAGTTTCAATATGATAAATAAAGACAAGCACCACTAAAATACGTCATATAACTTTAAATTGATCTTCATATTTTTATATCATTTCAGGCCTTCTCATTGTAACAGTAATTGAATTTCAGCCAAGTAACTTGAAAAACATTGAAAGTAAAATTATCAGTATAACTGTACTCCTAGTATTATTGGATTGTTTTGATAGGGCTTTGGTTATATAAGAAATAATTAGCATCTTATTATTTAACTTACTGTAAGCAGAAATTATAAATATATATGTATATGTATATATGTTTGAGACCAAAAAAGTCATAATTTGGGCTTAATAGTTTTCTGCGGTTTATTTCTTTTGCAGAAGATTTAAGAATTCTATCTTTTTGCCTGAGATGATAACATGCACCTCGATTATCTTTTAGGAGTGCCGCACTCTGTAAATACAAACTTGCTCTAAAGGCTGTGTGTGTTGTGATGTACTGCTGCATGCATGCAAGACCTGATCACCCAGATTCTCCTCCAGCTGCACAAAATCTCTTTGCCACCTTTCAGAATGTGATGGACTTAAAACAGACTGGTATTTTCCACTTCTTTCTAATTCCATGAGCCAGAAAAATAAGCAAAAGAAAATGCTAATCGAGTCCAATTTGCTTCATTGTGACATTTCTTATTTGTTGCCATGTTTTCCTGAAGGTTGGTAATGTGCTTGCTTAATACCTAGGACTCTAGGAAATCAAACAGTTGTGGGATGAAAGCAAAAGCTTGCTAACAGAAATCGAAGGTTCAGTTATGATAACCTGCAAGAAGTGAATCTGAAAAGGGGGACATTTGCCTGATGACTTTAGTAATTTCAGAGACATTTCTGGTTTTAAGGGAATGCTATGGTATTTTTAGTAGAGACCTACATAAAATTTATAAATGCCTTCTAGAATACTGAAATCAAGAAATTAAAATCTCATGTAATTTTAAAAATAATTTATTCCAGCAAACTGACACCTGCCAAATACCTAATGGTAGATTAATGAGACTGGGAATACTATTACTGGGATAACAGCCTGATTGGTTAATTTTAAAAATCTTTTATCATTTTCTATCAGGATAAATGCTGTAACAAGTCATTGTTCTCCAAGTAGCAGCTTTTCAGAAGTGTCGCTTCTTTCCTATTTTGCATGTTTCACATATTTGAATATTCCCCAAAGACAGTAGTATGCCTTCAGCATGAATAAGATGATTATAGGATGGCAGAATATTTCTTGAAAAGCATTTTAAAAGACATTGTACATACTTTATCAGCTTGCATTTTGATATCAGATGCACTAGGCTACAAAACTGCCAGTTAAAATGAAACACAATGGAAGAGTTACAACAACTGACCACTGACAAACTGCAAAGAGAAGTTTGCATTTCATGATTGTTCAACCCTATCTTTGTATCAGTGGCCTTTGATTCAAGCCTAATGTCTGTTCCCATGGACATTTCAGCTCTTGCTCATGACTCCTACTGATTTTAGAGTAGTGAAGCCTGGGCTGCAGTAATGAAATATACACTTTCCCTCCTGTGCATGTCCCAATAATGAAAGTGGAGACAATTTTCTGCCTCCAGACTGGCTGTAGTGCACACACACCTAATACATATAATTACTGCTTTTTTATATCAATGCAGAAATCTGTTCTGAGGAAGAGTTGCTCTCTGGAGGGCAAAGCTACCTAATTGATTTACGTTGAGGATTCAGCAACACACAGACACGAACACTTTGTAGCTTTAGCCAATGAAATTGGCTCATCAGATGCCATTGCATGCATTGCTTTTTTTTTTCCCAGTAAAGGGAAATGAAGTAGAAAGTTTCTAAGCTTTTTTGCCATGCAATCTAACAATCAAATGTATTTGAAAGTGACAAAAAGTCTTTGAGTATTGATCATTTATTTACCCTCCTATGGAAACCAAGGTACTCACTTAGACAGCTTGGGTTTGAAACTAGGTAGGATCTGGCAACATATGAAAAAAATGGTTATTTTGTAGATGCTTTGACAGGTGAAAGTACTGAGCTCTCCTTTACATGCAGCTGATACTGAAGATCCTGAGCCCAGTAAAACTTCAAAGTCTCAAATCTGGTGAGCTGTACACCCTATTGTGTTGACCCCAAAACAATGAGAAAGAAAAACTTCCAGACCAGGGTATCAGCAAGTCTAGTGCTTGGAGTATAATGCATAAAACTAAGAAGCAACACAATGGAAACATAGCCATACCTATTACCTGTACAAAATTCAACTCCAAATGTATCAAAGATGTCAACATAAAACTAGGTACAGAGAATGCCATAAATGAGAGTGGGGAGTAGTCTGCAACTCATTGAAGAACATACTTTCCAGACAAAATACTGATAACAAAGGCACTAAGAAGAAAAGTTAATAAACTGGACCTTATGAAACTGAGAAGCTACAGATTTACAAAAACAACATCATTCATCTAAAGCAGCAGCCTACAGAATGGGAAAACATTTTTACTAAACTTAACATTTGATAAAAGGCTAATATATAAAATATATGGAAAACTAAAACACTGGACATCAAGAAAACAAACAAACCAATCAAAAATGGGTTACAGTTACAAAAAGAATTCTCAAAAGAGAAAACTCAAGTGGCTGAGAAAAACTTAAGGAAATGTTCAACATCATTACTCACCAAGGAAATGCAAATCAAAACTACTTTGAGATTTCATCTTCCACCAATCACAATGACCAAGATCAGTAAAACAACTGATAGCTTATGTTGGTGAGGACCCAGAGTATGGGTACCATTAATCCATTGCTGGCAGGACTACAAACTTTTATAGCCACTATGAAAATCAGTGTGGCAGTTGCTCAGGAAACTAAAAGTAGATTTGCCTAAAGATCCAGTTATACCACTGTTATGATAAATCTTTCCGCCAAAGCCACCCGAGTCCTACCACCACGTGTGTGCTTTACATCAGCTGCTTGCCCGAGTTATGGCCCAAATTAATACACAGAACCTTGTATTTGGTACAATGCTGCTTGGCCAATGACTAGTATTCTCATCTGTTAGCTCAGTCTTAATTGTCATACATCTATATATTTTATAAGACTTATCGGATAAGCCTTATTGGTGTCCCACCTTGCCAGTGGATCACATTGTCTGCTGGAGGAAGAGTGGAGGATAAAAGGGGACACTTTCAGTTCCCTTTGCTTAAATATGAGTCTCCTTGCTATGTCACATCCTGACTGGATCACCACTCCTCTACTACATTTCCCAGAATACTCTTTGACACCTAGTCCCATCTAACGTGCTATCTCATTGGCCAAACAGTATTTTGTTCAACAATCAATAAGATAAACATACACAGAAGTACATTCCCCAACACACCACTCTTGGACATACACCTAACGGATGTTTCCTCTTAATATATAGACACTTGTTCAGCAATGTCCATTTCTGTTCTAACCATCATAACAAAAAAATTTTGGAACCATCTAGATGTGCACCAACAAATGAAAGGATAAAGAAAATGTGCTACATTTGCCCAATATTACTCAACCTTTTAAAAAATGAAATTTTCATGTAAATGGATGGAGCTAGAAAAAATTCATCCTGATTGAGGTAACTGAGACCAGAAAGACAAATATGGTATACACCTGCTTATATGTGGCTGTTAGCTGTTAAGTGTTTAACAAGAAGCAGCAAATTGTCTAACTAAAGAACTTAGGTATGGAGTAAGGAAAAGTGGAGAGGAGTCGATCTCCCAAGGAAGAGGAAACAGAATATATAGGTATGGCGGGATGAAGGTAGATTCAGGAAAGGGGGATTCAAATTGAGACATGGAGAAAGGAAGCAAGGGAATATGGGGAGGGGCACAATGAAGGGTCATATGGAAATCTAATAGAGCAGAAGCTTCCTAAAATATGTACAAGTATGAAGGTGACCTAAGTGAGATTGTCAAATACTGGAGAAGACAGAGCCCTAATGGGATGTTATTTCTCATCACTAAATTAAGGTTACTATGCTAGAAATGGGTTGTATCTAATCAAGTTGTTGGCTAAAGCGACCCTGTGGGAAGCCCTAAACAATCCAGGCTATTGCAAAGGCTATTGGTTGCTTTTCACAAAGAAAAAGTAAGTGCATATTGATGAAGATAACACCTATACAACTCACTGAACAAAAATAAATAAATCTGGTTCCTACTTAGAACCATCCTTCAGTCTTAAGGACAAGTAATCACAGTACAGGAAGGTACTCTGTATACTGCTAAAGGAGAAACATAAAGACCAACCCAACTCAAAATTCTTCAATCTACAATGATGACCTGTGTGCAAGTTTTACTAGTGCAGTAATGGCACCAGAGCTCATGAGAGTAACCAAACACTATATGATTATATTTAAGTCTCACTCCATGAGATGGAATTGAAACCCAAACTGTTTGGGTGTGTAAGAATCTGTGACCATCTAGGCCAGAGATCTAGGGGAAAACCAAAGACTACTGTTATGCTAAAGGAATATAGCCATACAATTACTCTTAATGACATTCTGCTATACTTGTAGATCAGTGTCTTGCTCATCCATCATCAGAGAAGCTTTCTCCTGTAGTAAATGGGAACAAATACAAAGGCCCACACCCAGACATTACACAGAGAATATGAGACCTTGGAAAATTCCTTGGAATTCCTTGGAATAAATGGGATATCTCTATTAATCCTTACCCTAGGGCTTGGGAACCCTGTGGATGAGGAGGTACAAGGAGTGTAAGAGCCAGAAGGGATGGAGGATACCAAGGAAACAAGGCCCTCTAAGTACAACAGGACTTTCACACATAGGAACTCACAGAAACATAGTAGAATGCACAGATCATGCAGGTATCTTGCCAGATTGGGTCTGAGATCTGAGAGAAGTGAAAATAGGCAACCATTCCTTAACCAAGAAGCTGTCTCCAATTGATAATCTCTTGCAAATGAAAAATTCTCTCCAACTTAGTCTTACTGGGGATAAAAGCTACTCTCAGGAACTGGCCCCAGGCCCAGCAGTAGATTTCCAACACAAAATAAACTCCATGGCTTATTTGGAAGTTCTTCATCTCATAATGTTTGTCAGGGCATTCCATTTTTTTCTAATAGGTCTTTGGAATATATTATGACTTCCAGTTTTGTGTTTGCATGTGATTCATGTGTATGAACCAATGTGTGTCTCTGCATCAGCATCTATGTGTTTCTTATGCCTCTCTTTCTTTCTTTCCTTTTCTTTTCTCTCCTTTCCTTTCTTTCTTTTACTTTCTTCTCTTTTTCTTCTATTTGTTTTGACCTATTTTTATTCATTCATTTTTATTTTTTCTTTACATAACTGTTTTCCAAAGAGATACAGGAGAGTTATCGATTTGTATGGAAGGGGATGTGGGTAGGATCTTGGAGGAGATAGGGGAAAGGAAATGTCTTTTCAATAAAAGAAACAAAAATATTATATATACATGTCTGTGAACATTCAGATTTAAAAAAACACTGGAAGGAATTGGGTTATACATTTGGATAAAAGCTGGATACATACCTCCCTGGGTTCAAATCTCAGCTGTGCCTCTTGCTAGAATACAGTCTTTGATTAGCCAGCACTGCTTCATTTGAAAACAGATGTAATGCTGTATAGTGATAAACTTTGATGCCTCCATAATTGTCACAGTTTGAATGTGAAGTGCCTCCATCTGTTTCATCTTTTAATACTTGGTCCCCAGATGGTGAACCCTTGGGAGGTAGGGAAATCTTTGGTGGTTACATATGGTTACTGCACACAAGGGATAGGCCTCTGATTCCATTCTAGAACTTACTAACACATGTATGCTTTTCATGGAGATTTGAAGAGCTGCTGCCACAAGCTCCTTCCACCAAAGACTAAGCTACTTTAGCAACCAAGACTTCTCTGATAGGATAGACTCTTCTGAAACTGAGAACCAAAGTCTCTCCTCCTATATGCAGTGTCTCATGGGTATTTGGTCATAGTGAGGAAAAAAACCCTAATAAAAAAGTGATCCACTGCTTATTGAGGATATATTGCAATGCCTGGGATATAAAACTTACCACTGAAGTGGTGATTTTTATGTAGAGTTTCCTGAGAAGAGAGTTTATGTAAAACTCCACAGTCTCCATCTTAATAATGACAGAACAACTGTATTAGCACTTGAGGAATGATTATTTTTTAAAGTGGCAATAGGCAAGCATGTTGAGGTAATTAAAATATGAGCCTTTGCATGCCCTTTCCTCTCTGAGGACGGGCTCATTATCCTGACCTCCTTTCAGAACTACCACCGTGAACATCTTACCTTTCTTTATTATTAATTCCTTTCAGTGTCATATTAAAGATTTTATTCCAGCAAAAATAGTAATAGCTACTTAGCCTTGAAACCTACTTCCAATAAAGTATTATCTCTCATGAAGGAGAAAAAAAAGTTGTCATTACTTTAAATAGAATTTTAGAAATATTCTTCAGTTAAAGCAATTATAGTTGAAAAGTGTTCTGTGTGTTTGAGTTTCAGCAGTCCTTTCTACTATACTCCATCTTGGTAAGCCTTTGGTCATTGTGAAAAATGGAACAATCACTCCACAATGATACTAAGCTCAAGCATATGAATGGTCTGCATATAAGGGGGTTTGGGGGCAGATTTGTGAAGTCCAGAGGAACTATTCCACAAAGCTGCATCTCCCCCACTTTTAGACATTTCTAAAGATGTCCAGAACCATGTTGTAAGTCATGAGAAATTATTAGCTTATCTGATTTGTCTCATCTATCATATAAATGCAGAGTTCTTACCTCATGCATAAAATTGCATGCAAAAAATGGGGTAAGCTGTGGTTAAGTGTTAATAGTTACCTTTCAAAATGTATTTAGGATAAAGTGTGTGTGTGTGTGTGTGTGTGTAATAAAAATTCAGATAACTATTTCAACCCAAATATATGATACATTGAAAAACAAGGCTACATAAGTACTTCCATGCTGAATTAAGAATCTGCAATCATTTTCAGATTTTACCTCATTTTCTATGAATACTGGCATTCTGCTATCCGATCGTCTGCTTATAGACACACATATAAAACACAAACTACATGCCAATCATTATAATGCCTTCACACAAATCTACAGTTTAACACACACTTTTCGGAGTTTCTTTTAATCTTTGCCTCTCCCATTGTCACCTCTCATGGTTTGACTGTTTTGTCTTCTAGCAAATGCTAGCATCAATATGCTCAAGTCAGCAACTAAGTAGTTACAAGGGCAAAGAGTGGTCACAATTCTATTCACTTTGTCTACCATTGAATTAGAGCTCTCAATAGGACTCTGAAATACACTATGAAACTGGTTCAACAGTAGCCTTGGTCAGAGTTACCTACCTTATTTCTGTACTCAACTCACCAAATAAATCATAGGAGACCTTAAAATCTACCTTTGAAATTCAGATCATCCAATTTTATCTTTACATTTTTGCTTTGACTCTTTTTAGGCCCGTAGCAACAATCCAGGTATAATAAGAAGGGCATGCTAATGATTGCCTAGATTCTACCTTCACTACATAGCCTTTAAAAAGCTTGGTCAGAGAGTTGAAGCTAACATGGTCTTACTCTAAGGCATAATCATATAGTTAATCAGTATAACTGAAATTAGGAGACATCAGATGGTATACTAACTCTTGGATGGATGACTAATATCTTACCATTGAGGAAAGAGGTAATTTATTTTTGGTTGTCTATACAAAAGGTACAACCCTAAGAGTACTCACTGTCACTTTCAAATGAAAAAGTATATGCTTACTCTGTCTCTCAGCTGAAAACCACATCATTCATTGGGCAAGGCTCAACAATGGCTTTCTAGGTGGATTTCTCAGTTTCAAGGATCCTAAACTTGTTAAAAGACATGCCTTAGTTCCTATTCTTTGAATGGGGTTGTCTAGTTTGCCCCATATGTGTCTATACATACCACCACCTAGGTGACATAAGTGGAAATGAATTGGCCAAGAATTTCCAGAGAAGGACACAAAGACACATAGAGATCTTTTGCGTGGGTGGAAAAACTCTGAGCCATATGTTTCAGAGAAAGAGAAAAGTTCACAGGAAGTTTTCTCTGGAAATGGGGCTAATAGGCCAGAAAACTGATAAAATTTGAGACACATGCAGAAGGTATTGAAGGAAATCTTTCTTCAGGAGGAAGCATCAGTGGGACAAGTTTGAAAATCAACGTACCATTACTGATTCTTTGACCCCTCATCTCTGAAACCCAAGATGTTTCCTTTCATGTTGCTGAGTGGTTGATTGTTTTTTCTTTTCTATCAAAAAATGGAGTGCTTGATTCTGTAGCTGGGGAGATATAATATCATCTCTTTTTATTTTGATTATTCCCAAACTTAAGTCATTAGTTAGTAATGGTTAGCACAAAGGGCCAAAAATGTACACAATGCCACCAGGATAAATGTTGTAGCTTCCAACTTCCCTTCAGGGAGGCTGTCTCTTTGACAGTGTACCAATGAGAGTGGTGGAGAGTGTTAGAGAAAGACAGAATGACTCAGAAGGTAAAAGCAGGATCTTGAAAATTAAGAATATGTCTATATGATGTCTATCTCATAGAATATTCACTAATGAAGCACCTGAGATGATTAATCCCATTATTGGAGACAGTTACATCAAATGAGTAAGACTTTCCAGATTTGGGATAAGGGTCAGGGTGTGACTAAAGAGTAGATTGGAAACTTTTCTACTCAATTTTCAAGAAAACCTATTCGAAGCTCTATAACACCAGATACAATAGATATTTTGACTATCAATTGAAAGGATTTTCTCATAAAAGATGGCAAAGGGCTAAGACAGCAAAAAATGAAACAGATTTGTTTCTACAACCACAGACATGTGTCTGACTTTGTTGCTGGACCAGAACAGTAACACTGTACACTGGAGGAGTTAATCTATGGCCAGGCACAATAAGAAGTCTTTAGAAAGTTTCATATAGTGGACATAGCTATTTTATGAGACATGGAAGGAACAATGACTTCATTGGATTCCTTCTCCCTCAGTTCAAGAGCAGTGGGTTGAGTTTTGCTTAGGTTGTGATGCACAGGCAGCTTCTACATCAGATCTAGGGCTTTTAATCCCTACCTTGTCTAGGAAGTTCTGTATACATAGCTGGTATGATGATGGGTATAAGCAGCAGAAAAAGTAAGGAAAGATGACAGAACAAACGATCAGCAATCAACACCTGGATTCCAAATAGTTAATTTAGAGCATGGACCTTGAGTAACAAGCTTATTTTCTCTCTCTTAAAGATAGGAACAAAATTGCCTTCCACTGGAATACATATCAAACTTAAAACAAAATAAAAACCAAGAAGGAGGAGGAGGAGGAAGAGAAGGAGGAGGAGGAGGAGGAGACAACTACCCAACCAGGAAGGTACCAAGTCCAAAACCTCAAGGGCCTGCAGATGAGGTTGGCTTGCCTTTTCCTGTAACTCCAACAGGAAAGAATCTCAAAGAGATCTTGAAGTCTGTGGAGCCTCAAGGGCATAGCTCTGTATGTTGCCTTGGTTCCCACTGAAAGGATGCTAGCTTGATAGCTCACATAATATGAGTTGAAACAGCATTTTCAAGTGAGAGTCTCACTCATGCCAGAACATATTGTTCAAAAACCCCATGAGATGTTGGTTCTACTTTATGGTAATGTAGAACTAAAAAGAAGGCAGTCTCATTCCTTGAGGGATTGAGCATGGTGAAAACAATTATGAAATACCAAGAAAATTGATTAGATGGCCCATACATTTGACAGAGGTTTTTGAGAACTTGGTAATAAAGGATTTCTGAGGCAGAGGCTTTGTTTCTCTGTTAAGAAAGATAGATTTTTCACAGTGAATGGTTTAATGTCATAAGATAAGGGCACTTGCTCTTTATCCTGGAATAGCCATTCATGAAGAATTGTAAAGCAGGTGACCCCACTAGCCTTCTCTATCTGTGCTCTTCCAGCATTTACAAGAAAAGGAGGTTCAAGCAGAACTCGGTTCATCTATATAATGAGATGAGGAAGCAGGTTAAAACTAAATGAACATGGCACAGCATATTTATCCACAAGTCCCCACTAGCTTTTCAGTCCTGTTCTAAACCTTTCACATATTATGTGATGTGACTGAAGGCTTCCTTCTTGGGACCAGCCCACGTGGTGAATTTTGATTTTGGTGTTTTTATAGAAGGGATTTTTTGTCATGAAGTCTTTCTACTCCTCAATATTCCCTGATACCCTCAGTCAGACTCATATTATCATGAGTTCCCCTTGAAAAAAGCAAAAACATGGTGAAACTCATAACCACAAAGTTCCTTAAAGAACTGAGGTTAGCTGAGAGAGGGGAAGTGGCCTGATTGCTGAAGTGAAGCACAATTCTAAAAAAAGAAGGAAGTCTAAATGACTGCCTATATCTCAGGAGAAAAAGAACAGTAAAAGTTTATGACTCCTGTCCCCTCACACTCCCTGACTAGCAATGAACCACTAATAAAGGACTCAGTGGTATCCTTTGCTTCCAATACTAGGTCATATCCCTCAGGATCCATACACTCACTGGCTGACAGTGGTGGGTGGTAAGTGGTGGGTGATGGGTAGGTGGGTGGTGGGTAGGTGGGTGGTGGGTGGTGGTGGTGGGTGGTGGGTGGTGGGTGTTCTTCCTCTTTCTTCCCCCTCTACTTGAATGAGCACATTTACTCAGGATCCAGGAGAGTCCAGAGCCTAGAGCACAGTGTGAAGAACTGTAGATATGGTTGTATGTGTGTGGGAGGGGACAGGAGAGAAGTCAGTGCTAGATGTCTTTCCAGGTTGCTTTTTATCCTGTTTTTGAGACAGGGTCCCTCTGTGAGCCTGAAGCTCAATGAGAGATTGGTTTAACCAGCTGGACAGTGACCTCTGGGAATCCAACTACATCTGCTCATTTCCCCCAGTGCTGAGGTTACAGATGTTGGTTATAGTGCTAGGTTGTTATATACATGCTGAGGATTTGAACTCATGTCTTCATGATTATACAAGAGATACTTGGTCAACCGAGCCATCTCCTTTAACCAGAAGACTTTTTCTAAAGAATTAATATAATATAAATATTCATTAAAGCATCGCTTTAGTCTTTTATGCAAAAATTGAAGTGTTAAATATAACTAATAATTTGAAAAACAAAAAACTGTGTATATGTAAGGGATGTGGAATTCACTGTTGTTGTTTCAGCACAAATGATGCTGAGGTGGGATTTCTGAGAGTTCAAAGCCAGCCTAGGTTACATAGTGAGACCGTGTGTCAAATTAATTATTTAATTAATTAAATAAGAAAGAAGTGTCTTCTTGTTAATAGCCACATTCTACCCATTATTCCCACAGGTAAGAGATCAATTATTTCTCTAAGAAATCCTATACTTTTTATGGGAAGTCATATTTATAGGCTTCCTGTGAGATTTTTAAGGGGGAGACAAGAAGGGATAAGAGTGGACGATCCAGTAGGCCAGTAAAATATTGGATTGTTTTTATACCAGACAAACAAAACAGGAGGTAAAAAGATGTTGAAAGAATTTCTGCTCTTCATCAGTATCCAGTAGGTCAAAATATTTACTGTCTCCATAAAGTAAAATAGATTGAAACCAAATTACATCCATGATTTGAGATAGGAGAGGAGGTCCTTATTGCTTGCAAGGGCACATAATTATAATCTCAGGATCTTTATTACCTGAAAAATTCTAAGTACTGCTGTGAGGGATCCTTTTGAGACTGGATTTTCTTTAAGATGCATAGAAACCCAGTCATGCTTTGCCATAAATGTGACTGGTTCAGTAGTGTCCCTCTTGGTTTTATGCATGCAATCTTATTTTACTGACTTGTTCTAGCCTCTTGTAAAATTGTTCCCATGTTTTTGTCTATTTCTGTGGGTAGGAAACTAAGGCAAGGAATTGAAGTGAGTAAGATATATACCTCACCCTCTATGATTCCTGAAAAGTCTTGGGACCATGGATGGAAAGTTCCTGCCTAGATTCTGCATTCTGATGAAGCTCTGAAGACAAGTGGAATGCAAGGTTCTGGCCAGCTAATGAGAAACTGGTCCCTACCAGCATTTAGCACACAATGTAGTCCTCACTGTATATACCACAGTCTATTTGTGGATTCAGTTCAGAATAACTGGGAAAATAAATATATTTTGGGATTGTTTGAGAAAGCTGGGCACACTTGAAAAGCAGAAGAGGAATCCTTCAAACTCTCAGCCACATTTTAGCATACAGATGGTAACTTTAGGAGGTGTTAGCTGGGGAAAAAAAAAGTTGATCAGGAGGATTTGCTTGAGTGAATTTTGATTGTGTTTCCAGTAGACCTCCTATGATGGCATTGTTTATGCAAATAGATTGTCTTTTCGGGAACTGTCTGACTTCAGCAAACCTGTCATCAGAGCATAAAAGCTAACTTGTATAACAGCAGTCAACAGACCTGAAAGGCCAGCTGACTGCAACAAAGGATGGCATGCAAACAGGGGCCATTCTTCTGTGGGTACCCATGGGTAGCAGAAGGACAGCACACCCAAAGGAATAAAGGTCCTGGAGAAAAAAAAGGGCAAAAATGTCACAAAACAAAACCTTCAAATAACACACACCCACTGAATTTATGCACAAATATGAGGAGAAATTAAAAGTACAGTTTACTCATTACACTATAATTTTAGTTGCTATATTGTATAGTATTATTTTCTCTGCTTCAATTATCCTTAGTTGAGACTTGGGAGAGACAGCAAAATTTCTACTCGGCTATATACAATAGTACCAAACCGACTTCTATGTTCCCTCTCTTTTCTGACCCTACCAGCATTTCTTTCTTGAACGGAGTTTGAATCGTATTAATATTGATGGCAGAGATGAGGTGGGAAATGTGTTTTTAATGTGTAATGTATATTTTTCAGGAGGGTATACAGGGAATAAGTTGGAAATCTTTATTTCCCTGTAGTTTTCCTGATTTATATGTGTTTATCTGCATAAACAAAGCACTCCATATATAAATGTCCATATAGCATACACAGGCTGTTCTAAATATAAAATATTACCCTGAACATAATGACTTTATAAATCACCCCACAGGGAACAAAAGATCTTATAAATTGTGAACCACATTTCCAATTTCCAATAGAAGACTGTTCTTCCACTTTGTGATGAACACAGTTAATTTTTGCCACTTATTTTTTCCTTTTCTTTCTTTGTCTTTTTATTTTCTTCTTTTGAAAGGTAAAGTCATAACTAACTGTGGTAAAGGTATACCTTCTCAATAGGGTGAACAACAGTTGATTTGGTTTTCCCTTGTGTCATTTGTCATAACTTAGTTTAAAACTTTTTCCTTCCCCTACACAAATGAATGTTTTTAACTGAACACATCCCCAGTTATATAATTATACTATGAAATAAAGCTGCTTTCTTATGCAGAAAATGCTAACAGTCCAATAATGAATATTATTTTACTTCCACATAAGAGAATTTTTATTGTATCTACTTTAGCCTTACTGGCAGAATATTATTTTTGACTAGAAAACTATCCAGTCTAAATAAGGAATGTAATAATAACAAAATAAAGCCACCCCTAGGCCAATGCTATATAAGAAATATGAACAATGTCTATTAATTTAAATGGTTTTGCTGCCTTTTAAAGGGAGAAGTCGCCAGAAAGCTCGTTGAGGTTATGGAATGACAAATAGCTGAGGACATCAAAGCAGCTTCACTTTCATGCTTTGGAAGCCATTGGTCATTGTGACCACCTGAGGCACATTTCATTTTGAACTGTACACACAAAAATAAATAAACAAAAAGAATAAGAAAAATTTTGTGGGCCTAACCTCTCAGACATGCTGCCACTAATGCTCTTATTTGTTCCACACAGAAGTAGCAACAATTACTTTAGGAAACAAGTTGGGGGCTTTCAGGGTAGGCCTTTTTCCATTTTTCACTGCTTTGGTCTTGCATATCAATAAAAAATTAATAAACTAATTTCAGGCATATGACACAGCAAATGTGGAGGGCCTATTGTTTGGCAAGGAGCAGCACATTCTTATCAGTGGATTTAAGCAGCTATTCGTCATTTCTAAAGGGCAATTATTTGGAATCCATTAGAGTGGAATTCATAATACCACTGCATGCTGAATTTTAAATAGAAATTTGTATTTAGATGAAGGAATATATTAGTATAATTCATTAGGAGCTGTGGAAATGCAGGAGTTGATCATTTTTCACTTTTTTCCACATGAGATGAAGCATGGGGGATGTTGGTCCTTTAATAAAACCAAACAGATTGCTGTGGGTAATCAGGTATTCTTTCTTTTTATAAAAAAAAAATCTTCATGTTCTAGTTTTTCTAGTTATTATTCAGAAACAAAAATGATTGTTCTCTTCAAACATCCTTGATAATCAACAGAAAAATCTCAGTTCAAAACAAGTGACTCCTCTCTGTGTGCTCTCTCTGTTTTTCCTGGTAGCTGTATTTTGTATGTAATTGCTCATGGTAGCCCATGAAATCTAAGGAGAGCTAGGTGCTGGCAGTCACATTCTTTAGTATGTTAGAGTGGAATTAGTCTTCATTAATAGAAATAATTTGGAGTCAATAATTTTAAATAACATGAAAAGAGTGAAAAAATGTATTGTAGACTTTTTAAATATATAGTTCAGAAACATTTGCATGTATGCATGTATGCAAAATTTCTTACATTAGGGAGATAATAGAAAAGACTGACTTTCTGCATAATAAATGAATGTTCTTTGATTCTTTCAATTTGGTTAACATCCCTTTTTCGTATAAACTTTGTTAAATAAGTTAGCCTCCAATTTGTGTAAGAATAAAGAACTGTGAATTTGTAAATAATGATGGCAACGTACATATTTATTAAAAGCATATCTATCCTATTCTCCCAGATTGCATTTCTACCAACAAGTATGTGATAGTTATTTACACTGAATTCTTTAGTGGATATATTTGGCAAATGAAAAATTATAAATGCACCTTGACCCCTGAGGAAAGAAATCATGATGATTAATCTTCATTGTCAAACTGATCAGGTTTAGAATCACCTAAGAAATACAAGTCTGGAACATCTGTGAAGATGTTTCCTCTCTGTGAGAGAATTAACTGAGAAAGGAAGACCTACCTCAACCCTGAGTGTTGGAAACACCATCCAAAGAGCTGGGGTCCTGGGCTGAATAAAAACAGAGAAGGAGAGAAAGCCCTTCAGCCTTGCCTTCTCTGTTTCCTGATCCACCAGATCTGACCAGGTTCCAGCTGCCTCAAATGTGAGCCACTTCTATTGCCACACCTTGCCTGCTGATTAAAGACAAACTTCAACCCTGTAGTTGCTTCTTGTCAAGTATCAAGTCACAGTAATGAGAAGGACAAAGAATGTATGCAAAGATGAAAAAATGTTCAACCCCCAGTGCTCCAAATAAGTTGTTATTAAATTTTGTCCTTCCCTAAACACACTGCCAATTCCTCCATTCCATGAAAGTCCAATGAGACAATCTAATGGAAAAGCAAACAAAATAATAGTCATATATTCTACACATGATGATGTGTGCTGGCAATAAATCAGATTTCTGAACATCGCAGCATATGGCCTTGTGACTTGTGGCCTGTGTAGACAGTGTGACTACAATCTGTTCTGGCATCCATACTGTTAGCATATTTGTGTGAGAAATCTAGCTTTTTAAGCACATGCACCTGCTTGTCTATGCATGTATATTCAGGCAAGCACACACTGCATTGGCATATCTTATATCAGACTGAACAGTATGGCAATAACCACTGAAACAGTATAACATGGATTTATAGGCAATTATGAGCGCTCAAAGGACCATAAGCCAGAGAGTCCCTATTTGAAGTCTTTACTAATATATAGTCATACTAAAAATGAGTAACAATGTGTTTATGCATACAAGGGCCATAGGAAATCTAACCAAGCAGTAGAATTTATGTGTCTAGCTGTTTGTTGGATATTTTCTGCATATAATTTTGTCATATTTATTGGTAGGATTTTGTTTCATAGTTTAAATCAATATATTTAAACTTAATGTTTTAAATCATAAAACAAAGTATTTCCACAAAGTAGTTTTGTTACATTTTCTTTATGTGTGTTATATGTAAATGTGCATTACTTATAGTATCATACCATTTACTCTATCATGCATACGTACATATATATGTATATATATACACACACACATATATATATATATGTGTGTGTGTGTGTGTGTGTGTGTGTGTGTGTGTGTGTGTGTGTGTGTGTAGTAAGCAGATGCTATTCAGCTGCTCACAGGTTCTTACATGAGTTCTCTAGGACTGTTGTAACAAAATTCCATCACAGTGTTCCTCAAAAATTAGACATTTAAGGTTGAAAAGTTGGCTCAGTGGGTAAAGACATTGCCCCTGTAAGTCTTTCCATCTGAGGTTGATTCCCAGAACCTGTGTGTGATGACTAATCTTGCTTGACAGTTTCATTTGTTCTAGACCCAACTGAAATGAAAGCCACTAGGCAGTCCTGTAGGGACTTCCTTGATCAGATTACATGAACACCCACCCAAAATGTAGGCAGCAACTTTGGTTGGCAGTTCAAATAAAAGAACTTGGGAGAAAAGTTTTTTTTGCTTTTGTCTATTTGCCTCCACCCTTTCTGGCAAGTTTATCTATCCTCTGGCTACTACATTCCTTCACTGATTCTATAATCAGTTTCCTAAGGCTTCCACTATGAACTGGAGACCAGGAATCCTCCAGACTTTCAGTGTCAAGTTTGCAATGCTGACATGTAGATTTGTAGACTGAGAAAGTACTAGCTTCTTAGTCTCTCTGATATGAAGCAGCCAATGATGAGCTACCTGTACTGTAATCTGACCTAGTAAATAATTTTTAACATGTATACTCATTACAGTAACTCTGTTCCTCTAGAGCAGGGGTTCTCAACCTGTAGGTCTTGACCCTTTGGAGACTTGAGTGACCCTTACACCGGAGTTACCTGTAACCATCAGAAAATACAGGTATTTCCATTGAAATTCATAAATTGCAGTTATGAAGTAGCAACAAAATTAATTTTATGGTTGGGGGTCACCACAACATGAGGCAAAGTATTAAAGGGTCACATCATTATGGAAGCATCAGAATCACTGCTGTAGAGAACACCAATACAGCATGTAAAATGAAAGGAGAAAACCAACTCTGCATTACTTTCCTCTGACCTCCACGTATACACTGTGCCATATGAGTAGCTCCCAACACCACACACAAAATATGTACCCACACAAAATAATAATGATCATAGTAAAGCAGACATTCAGTATCTCACAGTTTAGGATGCACAAAATGTGAGATGTAGGAGGTGGTAGAGGAGAATGCAGAAGATTCTGTAGACTCTCAGTTTGAGAATACTACTTTGCAATTTTTGCAAAGTAGCTACTAATGCTGGGAGGTACTGGTATCTATGACAAAATCTCTCCTTTTAATATGAATATGATAAATCTTTCTGCCAAAGCTGCCGAGCCCCACGGCCACGTGTGAGCTTTATGCCAGCTACCCGCCTGAGTTAGGGCCCAAATGAATACACAGAAACTTGTATTAGGTACAATGCTGCTTGGCCAATAACTAGGATTCCTCATCTGTTAGCTCAGTCTTAATTACCATAAACCCATATATTTTATAAGACTTATCTTATCGGACGCCTTATTGGCATCCCTCCTTGCCAGTGGATCACACTGTGCCACTGGAGCAGGAGCAGAGGGGAAAAAAGAGGGATTCTTCCTGTTTCTCCTTCGCATAAATACGAGTCTCCTTGCTATGTCACTTCCTGCCTGGATCACCACTTCTCTACTACATTTCCCAGAATCCTCTTTGACTCCTAGTCCCATCTAACTTGCTGGGTCCTGTATGTCCAGTTTATACAGCAACAAACAGTCCTGGCAAGAGCAGTTTCTTGCCCAAATGGCTAATCTTGCCATGTTGAAAGCAAACTCCATAATGAGTTTCTTCGATGCCCATCCTCCTTTCTGACATAATTGGTGTGCCAGGAGCAGTTGTGTCTCATTGCCAAGATAAACCCTAAACCATTTAAATGCTATATTTCTGTAGGTCTTTGAAAGGTTTGAAGAATACCTATCCATCTCAAATATATCTCTGTATATCTAGAAAACCTAACTAACCTAATTATAAGTTCTGACTATTATAGGTAAAAGATCTATATAAACACAATACCTAAACACGAGGAGACCTACACATATCACAAAATTGACCTTAAGGTTGTATCAATAAATGAAAATCCATACCAATGCAAAGTATTCATTCCTATATCCTATTCCCTTTTTTTCCTTTAAAAAAAGATTGACTATGCTCATTACCATTTATAACCAACCCCATCTAAATGAAAACAAACATTTATAAACAATATTTGGGAATATGGGCATCATTCTTTCTAAATTGCTTCCTGCTGATTGGGGGCGATATTCATACTATTACGATCATGATAAAACAGAAATCTGACCAAGTCCTTGTTTTTGTAGTCTGTAAGGCTGTATCATCTAACCTTGAGGGGGTCTTGCTTGATCAAACCATATTAGTCGGGAAGGAATCCACAGGATTCCTTCTTATTTTCTATAATAAAACCCTTTTTATTTTCTGTGGAAATAAAAGCAAAACCTTTATTTCTAAGTAGCCTGTCCTTAAACTTAAATTTTGAAGTTAGAGCATTTTTAAAATGTATAAGTTGGATTAATTTAGCAGCATTTATAATCAAATGTATTTTAGTAGCAGTAAGTCTTTCCTCGGCAATCAAAGAATTTAAAGACAACAATATGGCATACAGTATACAGATTCTCTGTGTATTTTTCATCTTTAGGTGGCTTTTCTACTATTTTACTTTTACTTCTTTTGTTTCTTTTTTCTGAGACAGGGTTTATCTGTGGAAATCTGCCTGCCTCTGCTTCCTTCAGCAAATCCTACCGGTTTGTGCTACACAACCGGCTGTTCTATTTCCTCCTGTTATTTTTTTCTCTCACAAGCCTACATATATTTTAAAATGTAGTGTAAACCTTTAGAGGTTTTTCTTTATCTGGATCTGTCTTTATCATCTCAGAAGTGCCGAGATGCTAGTATCTATGACAAAATCTCCCATTTTAATACTAATAACACCAATAGGCTAAGGAGATAGTCCTAACTTGGTGATGTCTTCAGTATGTCTTCATCTGAACTCATTCATTTGTTTCCAAATGAAGTCACCATCTAAGATTCCAATGAGAGGACCCAGGGAAGAAAATCTGGGAAAAGACACAATTTCACCTACATCAGATACTGCAGAGACTCTGAGGAGACAAGCTGGTGTAATCCAGAGTGATATTGTTTGAGACACTGTTTTCCCTGAGAACTACCTTCACTCAAACTCCAAAAAGTAATGGCTTTGTTCTGATGAACAAGATAAAGTCCACCTTTATGCCACAGATGGAAGTGAACCTCACTTGAGCACTATTACTGTTGCATATTACTCAGGACCAAAGACCATACAGGTCTTTTTTCCACCAATTTCTCTAGAGAAGACTAAAGGGAAGATTAACTACATAGATCCTTAGATATGTAAATTTTGGTTTAGAGATTGAAGCTCTGGTGATAGAAAAGAGCAATCTAGGAAGTCACTGTGAGGTCCTAAAGATGGTGACTTGAAATATAATTAATCAGGCTGTCAGAACTTGGACTTGCTTTGGTATAGTGCCAAAAAGGCCATTTGTATCTATAGAGACTATAAATTTTGCAAATGAGATCTATATGGCTATTATACATAGAAATTTGAGAAATTTATATTAACACTGCTATTGGGTTTGAAAGCATATCAATCAATAACATTTTATTACAAATAACCAGAGTAGAATAGCAAGCTCTCAATGGTAACTCATTCAATGATACTGAAGAATGAAATCTATAAACTATAACTGCTTCATATTTATAGACTATATGCCCTGGATATTTTTAAACTCAATCATCTTTAAACATTTTATCATCTGTTTTCCAGTATTACAAATATAGGGGACTGACTATGATTTATACACACACACAATTGGTTTCAAAGTTTTGTTCTATATAAATTAAATTAGAAGGCAGAAATAATGGCCTACTATTTGAAATTTAAGAATTATGTAGGCACTTGGTGAAGTGTCATCAACAGATTGAGATTACATGAAGAAATAAAAAAATCACAGGAAGTTAAATCATAATCAAAACTATTAACACAGATTGAGTTTGGGGAGAGCTTTTGCTCACTGATTATCCTAAGTGTCTCTGTTTAAAGGTGGAGAAATTGGTTACTGTGTATAACTTGTGGAATGCAGAAAACAAGCCTTAAATAGAATTGAAAAGGTTAAAGTTTGAAAACACATGTGTCTTGGTGTCAAAAAAAACCCCAAATCTTTCAATTATAATAATGTACAAAAAGAGGGAGACTTATTTAAAAGCACTTTGTGCTCTGTAAGTTTTGACAACAAGTGCCCACCTAAGTGAGTTAGCTAAATAATCTACATATTTACATTTCTCTTCAAGGTGTTATCCATTGTTCTTGTAAACCCAAGGATCCACTGATCTGCATTGCTCTTTGGATACACAAATCTCCTTGTAGTACCAACCCTACTTACTGTCCTCCTATAAAAAGACTTCTTTAGACTTCCCTTTAAGGACAGAAACCTCTGAGTTGAAATGCCTGTTTCTTTAGTGAGATTTAGCTGTGTAGAAGCAATTTGTTTTAATCAGTTCACTTTGGAAAATTAATAACAATCAATTTAATTTTTCTCAGGAATAGTTGCATTTTAAAATGAGAATTATTAACACAAATTAGTCTTTTATGAGTAAAAAAAATATAGACAGCGTAAAAAACGAAGTATTGCATGATACAGAAAGAAATTTTGGAGGGGATCACCTCCCACAGGGTTCATTATATCCTGCTGGTTGTTAATGATGTGCTGTAACATTTAACCAGGAAGTCAGCTTCCTTGTTCTGATTTCTTGTGAATTCACAGAGGAACACAATCTCCAGTGATTACCCAGTTCAGATTAAAAGGTTCATTGAATATTTGGAATAAACAGTTTTGGGATTTATAAAAAGGCAGACCAACCCACGTATAGATCTTGGATTTGTATCACTGGACAGTATTGAGCTAGTTACTAAATTACAGGATATCAAAACATAGTGTATTTAAAGAAATGACATTACATATATACATATTATCTGGCATAGTACCTAATCTTCATTCAACCCCATATAGTCACTGAACATCAGCTATGTAGAAGACTCATAGTTTGTGATCATTAAATGTCTTATTCCCTTTTTGTTTGCAGGCACAAACAGCAATGTACAACATACCACCATAAGGACTTAGAGCCTTGCCTGATTTAGTTGCTGTCATTTCTATTTACCTCACCATTGCCAGGTCTGGGTAGTTATGTTCACTTGCTTAGAATTGTTTTATTGTGTTTTTTGTTTCAAATACAGAAAACCACCACTTTAAATGACTGTGAAATAAACGCATAATTTGAATTAAGAAAGTGGCTTAATGCATGGGATGATATAGTCCCCAGTTGTAAAGAACAAGTAGATGCAGCATCTGAGAAAAGCCTGTCTGAATCAATTGACAGAACACCGACATGTCTCTCTTTCCCAGTCCTCATATGAGCAGGCTGGTTATAGAAACTACCTCACTACCTAAATAAGAAGTGAGAGAGAAAGGTAAAGAGTGTTTAAGGTCAGCTTTAGATTTACCCTTCAGTGTGTATCAATAATTAAGCTTGGAAAACCTTCTAGACAGCCTTCCCTTTTGTTTTCAAAGGTTAATTGCAGGGTTTTACTGTGTAGGTACAGCCTTTGAGCAAATATTCCATTAGCAAATTAGTCAGCTCGCTCAATGTATCTGATTATTTGTGTCTATTTGCTAGCTGTGATAAAACACTCTGAAGGCCATCTGTGAGGTTTAGATATCAATACCATGTGTATTCTCTAGCTCTGTGGTGGCTTTCAATAGGCATAGTGTGATACTATGGCTTTATCACATGAATTCCACATCTTGTCTTCTCCCATTCCTAAGCAGCTGTCTTGCCTTCTATCCCATTTGTCTATTAATTTAAAAATAAGATAATTAGTAATACCCACCTGTCATTTTATTTCTGAAGCACTCTCAGTATTTTTCCATCTAAGCTAATATTGGACTGTTAGAAATCTCAGTTGATGATTTTGCAGACAGGACACTACATTTTTTTTCTCATTCTGCTACTATTGAATTTCAGTGATGGCGACTGCTATTATATTTTTATCAGTAGATATTAATTGCACAAAATAAGATTTAATGACTACATTTCTGTCTCCTTTATTTTATTTCATTATTTATGTGTTTGGGTGCCTTGCCTGCAAGTGTGTCTGTACATCATGTGTAGTGCAAACCTGGTGCCCACAGAGGCAAGAAGAGGTCATTCGATTCTCTGGAAACGGAGTTTAAAAAGGCTGTGGACCAAAATGGATTGTGAAAATTGAACCTGGACCCTCTGAAAGAGCAACCAGTCTTCTTTCCTACTGAGACATCTCTCCAGTTCATCCCCCAGCCCTTTGACTGTATTTTATTATTGCCCTCCATCTCTCCTTTTCCCCTTCCCTTCCTACTGCCATAGGTTTCCCTTTGGTTTCCTGTCCTTCTCCCTCTGCCCCTAGCTTCCATATGAAGTGTTTGTCATTCTGAGTCTGGTCATCTCATTTAACATGATCACCTAAACTATCAACTTTCCTGCATCTCATTCTTCTTTATGGATAATTAAAATCTCATTTGAAACCATGTTTCATTTTATTTAACCAGTCATCTGTTGCTGGATCTAAGCCAATTGCATGGTTTGACCATTTTGAACAGTGCTACAAAACATGCAGGTACAAAGTTTTCTCTATAGCAAGCAAATTGACTCTGATTGTTCCAGAAGTGGCATGCCTTGATAACATAGAAGTTGTATTTTCAACTGTCTTTACTAGGTACCATACTTATTTCTTTTTATTATTATTATAATTTTTATAAATTTTATTTAAACTAGAAACAATCTTATTTTACATAACAGATAATTGATATCTGTACTCTGAGTATCTAGGAAAGCATGCTAGGAAATGTTCCTGGGGACATTAGGAGTATCTATGGGTATGCTACATTTAAAAATATTATTTTTCTTTTTTTCTAAAAATAAATTTACATTACTACCCAGCTGTGTCACTCTTGGTTATGTACCCAAAGGACTCCAAGACAGCATAGCACAGAGACACTTGTATATCTATGTTTGCTGCAGCACTACTCATAATAGCCCAGCTATGGAACCAAACTAGGTACCCAATAGCAAAGGAATGAGTAGTAAAGAAAGCATTGCATATGACTCATTGGAATTTCTCAGTCTTAATGAAGTATAAAGTCATATAATTTACAGGAAAATTGGTATTATTGGAGGTAATCAGTTACATAAATTAAGCCAGTCTGAGAATGACAAATATGTTTTAACTCATATGTAAGTCATGGAATTTTTCTAGATCTACAAAATCATGCACATATGTGACATGAATGTTTAAGAGAAGCTATCATGGGGACAAAGATGACTAACAGAAAGTGGGAGGGGTAAGAGAAGGAAAGTACTTAGGGAAGAATGTGCACAATTTACAAATACATAATTTGTATAACGTCCTTCTATTACATATCATCATGTAAAATGATTACATACAATTATTTTTTATTGTAATGGAAGTGTCATCTTTCCCTAGTTAATTTGGCTTTCTCAAGCAAAGTACAGAGATGGCATAAAAGCTCTAGAGGAAAATGAAAAAAATTATACCTAACAAAGAACCCCCATCTCAGTGTTCATTTTATCCTAAAGTTATGGTAATCACAAGCTGTTTCTTTTTGTTTTTACTCTAAGGCAGTTAACATACATTAAAAGTACTTCTTCACAGACTGTTGAGGTCGTATCCCCAGTAAGACTCTAAGGGCAGTGTGACACAAAAATCAAGGTCACTATAGTGTCCTGTAGACCACTACACAAGACTAAACCTTACATAGATATGTATGGATATTTACATACATCCAATTTCTGCCAAGTATTCCAGTGTTTATGTACCGCAAAAGAAATTCATTATGTTTTTAAAATTTCCCACTGGGTTGTGAAACATTACTGTGTGGCTGACAGAAAGTCATGCTAATAAAAATGATTTCTCTTCCTGGTATATTTTAAATATGTATGTACACATACATACACACATAACTCAAATACATTTCTGTGTCCTGTTATATTTCATTGATCATAATATCTATTATTAAAATTGCACATCCCTAACTCCTATTACTTTATGGAAATCTTTCAAAATCTCTAACACTAATTCTTAAGGACTCAGATTTCTTTCTCAGCATTGTAAAATCAAACTAAAATAAAACAAAACAACAAAAAAGCTGAGAATAGTTACCAACATCTATCGTTCCAGCACTCAGGAAGCTAAGGACTGAGGACCAGGAATTATTGTTTCATTTTGGAAAAATAGTGAGACTCTAACTCAAGAAACCAAAAGACCAGATGAAAACAAGAATATTTTGCAACAATAGCTATACAAATTTTTACTTATGATGTAGTTACAGTCTGATGTAACCATTATTATCTGAAGACAAGTTAAGTCAAAAAGGCATTGATTACCTCTAACCTGGTAAATATCAGAAGTTGTCCTAGACTACCTTAAATATATTCAGAACACTTACATTGTCCTATATAGATTTGGGGCAGCTACTTAGTGTTGCAATCCCTATACTTTTAAGGTATAGGCAGAAAATCAGAAACTTAATGCCAATCTGAACCACATGAGACAGACTAAAATAATTCCATCAATAAATAAGGCCTTTCCAATAAAACAGAGTTGACACATTCAAAAAGAGAATCCCCTGGAGGTTGAGTAGCATGTTTCAAGACTCCTGGTGGACTGTATTGAACTAGCATGTTTCAAGACTCCTGGGGGACTGCTGAAGCCATGATCACTAACAGATACTGTACCTAGTATGTTTCTTCTAATAATGTATATTTATGATAATGTTATAATGTATCAATTATATGAAGCAAGAGACAAGCAAAAGTAACAATAAAATAGAACAATTTCAACAGCATCCTATAGTAAAATGTATGTTAATTTTGTGTCTTTTTTCTAAGAGTCGTGAAAATATTAACGCCTTTATATCCCAGTTGACAATGCATATCCAAAGAATGGAAAGTACACACATGGCTCTGAGTGTAACTTTTTAATATTTAATGTTTTCACTACAGGTGAAAAGAAGAGTGGGAAGGAGCAGGGGAGGTGGATCAGTGTTCACATGTGATTACCGCTCTTGCAGATCTGTGTGCAATTCTTTGCACCCACATTGGAAGCCTTACAACTACCTTTATAGGCATCTACAGCTGCATATGATCTGATACCCTTTTCTGGCTTTCAAAGGCAATTGCACACACATTCACAAGCACACAGTAGTAACTTAAAATAAAATAAATCTTAAAAAAGAAAAACAACACCATCATATGAGTAACCACTCATGCCACTGTAAAGTCAAAAATTAGGACATCAAATTATTTTAAGTTACAGATCATATGGATCATCTGTATAAATACACCATTTGGTAAAACTTTATAGAGAAATACTTGCTGGAAATGTCAATGGTCATCTCTTGAATAATGATGCATTTTTTAAGGGTTTTCTAGAGAAAGGCAGGCAGACAGACAGACAGACAGACAGACAGACAGACAGACAGACAGAAGACACACACACACACACACACACACACACACACACACACACACACACACAAACGCACCTTCTCTGCTAACACCTTGACAAACACACCGCAATGTGATGCTTTCCTAAGCATCCTTTAAAACAGTCAAGTTGACATTCAAAATTAATCATTACCAAAGGTACTATAAAAAATCAAAATTAAAGTATGACAGAACTAATTAAAACATAACGGAGATTTGTTTTGACTATTTTGTGTGTAACATGTGATATAAAAAATCTGTAGGTCATTTAATATTCAGAGACTGCAACTTCATTTAACAAAGATAGATTATTTCCAGCTGAGTATTTTGGTTAAAGGATTATAATTTGATAGGATTCACTTTGGGAAATTTCAGTATTCAGCATAAGCAAAAAAAAAGTATCTTTATTATAGCTGAGGACTCTACAAAAGTGTCATTGTTAATCATGCTTCATATTCCTACTCCTGGGAAACTGTTCACAACCTGATGTGGTCCCAGGAAATATCCAGCATTATTTAAATGTTTGACAACTAGCTTCTTTAATAATTAGTCAAGGTTATAGGGGAAAGGTGCACAATTTATCACATCAAGTATTTATTGACAGCCATGTGGGTGTTAGTACAGAGAGAGAAGCAAATGTAACCAGTGTCCTCATGGCCTTGACTGGGGACTGCAGCACAAAGATCATTCTTAGAGTACTTTACTTACTGCAGCCTGGAGATAGCAAACATATCTGGAATTCAAGTTATTTTTCAAAGTATTGCCCACCCCCTTCCAACACTCAAGGGTCTAAATCCTGTGCTTTAATGAAATTACCATGTAGAAAACATCATCTCTCTCCTTCATGTCTCCCTTTAGATAACACTGTGTCCAAAACACTTCCCACTTAATAATCTCTATAAATGTGATCCACCATGGTTCTGATGATGAATGCTATTCAATAGAGAAGCTCGAAGGCTTTTTAAAATCGAGTTACCATAGCTGCCTATGTGTTCTTGGCACCTACTCCCATCACAACAGAGCCCTGGCAACTTAACCAACACCCAAGGACTCACCAACTTCCAAAGTGTCCATCAAACTCTTTCTGTAGGAAATGTTACCATGGTGTGCTTAGGACATGCTTTCACAACATCATTGTGAAAGCACTTAAAATGGAACCAAGTTGAGCTTTGTTCAGAGCCTTCAATATTCAAAGCACATATTGTCCCACAACTATGTTATGGAGATCCTGAAGCAATACTTTCAAGTGTGTTTGGTGTCTCATGGGATATCTAAAGTTGTCCTTTTAAGATTTTCTTTTCTTTTCCTTGCCACTGTAACTATAAGACCACAGGTGACGAGAGTGTGAAAAAGTCTGAATGTCAAACACCATGAGGACCACTTATTCCTGCTCACCTCCTCCTAGAATCTAGGATCTAAATTCTTGGAGGTATCACACCCACTCCAAACTTCTATTGAAGTATTCCTTCCTTTGAAATAACTTATTATTTCAGTAGGCTCACAAATTTTGGCACACTTTGATCATTAAGTAAGTTCCCTGTGTCTTTGAGACACATATCAAGATAATCTGTATTTTTAGCCACTCACAGTTGGAAAGAATTTGTTTGAAGCTTGTGTCATTTTCCATGATTTTAGTTTTTCTACTTACAATTGGTTAAATAGTATGATCTATCCCAAGTAGGAAAATAAGCCTGGAATCAAGAGGTTGTTAAAGACAACTTTTCATATTGTTTTTATAAGTCTCAATTCAAGAATAGGATTCTACTGAATATATAGGCAAACAGGTGGTGGATGTTTTCAAAGAAATTATGCTTGTAATTAGGAAAAATAAACTCTTTGAACTAAAGAAATGGATGGTGTTTCTGAGATTTTCATACCATTATTGTATAACCTAGTCTGACAATTTAAAAAATGAAGATTTCAAAGACAAAGAATTGGGAAGTAGCTCAGATAGTAAATAAGAGACCTTGTAATGTTGTTTTCCCATCAGCCACATTAAAATATAAAGTGTGATGTGGTAGCATGTTCTTGTCACTGCAGTGTTGGGTAGGTAGAAGCAGGCATTTCCCTGGGGCTGCTCTGCTATCTAGCCTATCATGATTGCTTCCAATCCAATGAAAGACCATGGTTGACAGGAAGTTGGATAGATGGTTTAGCAATTAAAAGCATGAACTCTTCTTAGAGAGAACACAAGCTAGGATCCAAGTACCCATGTTAGGCAGTACACAACTACCAATAATACAAGCCAAGGGAATCCAGTACCCTCCTCTGGCTTTTGAGGGCATCTGCACTCACATGGGCACATGTACTTACACAGACCTGTACACTTAATTACTTCAAATAATAGGTGACATATGAAGAAGCACGCCCCCCACACACAATAGACACACACTATTTTAAAGACATCGAGGTATGATCAATGGTTACCAAGAAGTGACTAAGATAGTCATATTGTTCAGGATCCAAGTTGTTTGTTTCCATTTAAGGTCTACGGGTGGTTGAGTAATTATGAAAGAGTGTCTTAATAATGATCTGAGTTGAATATCCACTATTCTGCATTAAGGGAGCATATACTTAAATTTAACTTTGTGTAAAAGAAACAAAGGCACAGAGGTAAGATGTGACTCTGCAAGAACAATTTAGTGAAATTGAGAATACAACCCAGAAGCCCTCCACACATAATTAGAATCTGTGACCTCATGGCATTTGTACCTGATGATTAACAATACCCACTTACATCATTTACAAGGCAAGCCAGTGCAGTCAGAGGCCAAAGTAAGTACATATGTAAGCCCTGTTCCATGGCTGAAGGTGTATTTGAGGATGTGGGTGGAAGCCTTGGGGAAACAAAGTGACGTTTCTTGGTCCCTAGCCTTGACAGATATGACTAACAGAGAGGAGATGAAAGCAATTCTACTTAGGGAAATATAAGGAGAAAAAGAAATGCAAAACAGAATAATAGAATCCGCTTTTTAGGCAAGAGTACAGAGGAAAGGCAAGACTGAGTAAGAGAAGAGGAAAGTAGATCTACAAATGTAATCTGAAATACGCCTGAACCTCAGTGTTTCCATTTACTTTATACATCTCTAAATATATTCCTCACCAGGGACTATCCACTCAACATTTAACTGAATTGATGAATAAGTTAACAAGTTAACTCCCATATATTGCACTTTAGAATCAGTCTGTGATTGGTAAATTCTATCACTTAAAGTGTAACTAGTACATGTGAGGTGTTGCTCCAGGTAACTTCCTTGTTACCCAAGCATCATACATAGGTAAGGAGGAGTCTCCAAAAGGCCATGAACTAAAAAGATTGAATGGGGCTGTTTTATGTCAAATAGTTTCAATGTGTTCTGAATTATGGACAAAGAACCATGGGTAAATTCATGTTTGACTATCTGTACATTTCATTTTAATATTATACTTACCAATATAATACTATCAGAATATCTTAGCAATTCAATAGACAGTGTTCAATTCTTGAAGAAAATATGCAAGTAGGTTAATTAATTAATATGAAATAAATACACAAATGGCAACTTCTGATTTTCCTATAGCTAGTTTAAGAAATTTTGAGAGTGAGAACTCTATTTAAAGATATGTCATATGATTAAGTAAATCCACAAAAAGTAAATTCCAATTTTTAACATGTATACACTAAACACAGTGTACCTGGGATATAAAATCACATAATGACCCTCACACAGTTATAGCAGGTGATTTCAGTACGTCACAGTTGCCAATAGACAGGTCATTCAGACAAGCACTACACAGAAAATGTTAGAGTGAAAATATGTCATAAAACAAATGCACATAAAACAACAGAATATTTCACACAAAAACAAAAGAACATATTTTCAGCAGGTCATTGAACTCTCTCCAAAATTGATCACATTTGCCCTTACTAAATTTCAACAGATTTAAGAAAATTAAAATAACATAGTCTCTTGTATATGGATATTAGCTTTTAAACCACTGATAATCAAAATACCATCTGTATAATGATGACAGTTAGGTATGGAGTAAAGGACTATGGAGAAGGTGTGCCTCTCCCTAGGAAAGGGAAAGAGAATAGATAGTTATGGATGTACTGGCAGAGAGGGTGGGGAACTGGAATGATAAATGCAAATTGGGAGGAGGATGGGAAACTGAGATAAAGAATAGAATATAGGAAGGACAGCTAAAACTAATGGACTCTTGAGGAATCATAAAAATTTAATAATGTAGAAGCTTCTTAAAGTATATACAAGTTTGAAGGCAATCTAAGAAATTACTAAATAATGGGTAAAATAGAGAACCAACTTGCATCTCTCAATGGCAAATAAATATTCCAGGTCAGGAATGGATTAGATATAATCAAGTTGTTGGCTACAGGGCTGCTATGGAAACCCCCCAAGCCACCTAAGCTATTATCAAGGCTATTGATTGCTCTCCACAGAATGAAGATAACTTATTGCTGAAGAAAAATCCTACACAACTCATTGAGAATTTGAGCTGTTTCCTACCCAAAGCTTCCACATTCTACAGACTAATATCGAGGGTATTGGTAGATACTCTACTAGTGTTATCAAAAGAGAAAGGTAAACATCAATCCAGATACAAAACCTTTGATCTATAATGGTGACCTGCAAGATAAGTTGATTCAATAATGGCACAAAGCTTGTGGGAGTGAGCAACCAAATCCCATTTGAGTAAAATGAACACTATGAGATAGAACCCATACCTGAGGCTGCTTGCAAGGCCAAGAACCTGAGAAGAGGTTGGTCAGTGACCTAAGTTATTGTTCGGCTAAGGAATGTAACAATGAAATTACTCTTAACAGCATTCTTCTATACTCATACATCAGTGCTTTGCTCAGATACCATTAGAAAAGCATCCTCTTGCAGTAGATACAAATACGGAGACTCACTCTGTTTCATTGTGCAGAGAGTGAGAGATCTTGGAACACTCAGCCCTAAATGCAATGTCTTCATCAAACCTCTCCACTCAGGTGTTAGAGAACCCTGTGTTAGAGAAGGTGAAAAGAGTTTAAGAAGCAGAGGGAATCAAGGACACCAAGGAAATGTGACCTTATAAACACAGCACAATTGATGCATATATGAACTTACACAGACTGGGCCAGATGAGAATCTCAGAGCCCAGAGGGGAAGTGGGAACATGCCCCCACTGCTGACACAGACACTAGGTAATACTGATAACCACTTCCAAATGAAAATTAGTTTCTCCAAGGGAGTCTCATTGGGGAAAGAAACCACTCTTAAGGATGATCTCATGTCCAATGGTGGATTACCATTACTAAACAAACTCAAATGCATCTTTGGAGAATCTTTGTCTCATAATCTTGTGGCAAGGCATATTTTTCAACCACACAGGTCATTTGCATATATATTATGACTTTTGTTTTTTATTTTGGTGAATTTCTATGTGTGTGAATGTGTGTATCTCTATTTCTCTATATGTTTCTCATCTTTTTTCTTCTGTTTGTTTTGTCCTTTTCAGATTTGTTTATTTCTTACCCTGTTTTATTATTCCTTAGATACATGTTTGCTTTCTAAGGAGAGCCAGAAAGAGGGTGGATCCAGATGGAAGGAAGGATGAGAAGGAAATAGGGGGAGTTGAGGGAGGGAAAATCATAATCAGAATAAATTCCATGTAAAAAGAATAGAATATCTATTTTCAATAAAAAGAAATCATTAAATGGCATATTAATATTGGGTCTTCCTTGCTTTAGAATGGTTCCCAGCTGAATTTTGCTTTTAAATGACATAGATATTATGAGGAAATGCTGGACTGAGGGAATGTATCCTGTTCTGGTAGTTAGTATATTCTGTCCATTGCGAATGACACTTCATTAGAAGTCTGTCACCCTGATTAAAAGGACAAATTTGTATCTTATTTTTTCACTTACAACAGAGGTGTGAGGTTCTCATTCCAAATAAGTGGATGTCTACCAATTCCTCTGGCTCCTACAACATGACTCTGTGATGAATCCCTTGAAAATCCCTTGGAGAGCTCCCACAGAAAAAGCACTGATTACAAATTTAATTACTTCTGTGATTTATCTTATTTTTATGAGAACTTATGATACTTTAATAGTTTTTTTAAATTCAGAAACACTTGATTATGTAACCACCATAAAAAAGAATGAGTACTCTCATAAATAGCAATGCCCACATCAGAAACAGAGATACAGCAAATGTTGGAGCTCACCATTAATTTTGGAGGCTACTATTATATCATCCTTATTAAAACATGGATGCTTAATTATGCTGGATTGTGCTGAAAAGTTTTTCTCCCCTTGATTTAAAACATAATGGCACATGTAGCTGGCTTCCAAAATCCAAACTCAAATGACAATTTCACACACACACACACACACACACACACACACACACACACACACACACACACAGAGCAAACCAATCTGACCTAACTCTACTTTTTAATTTTTTTCTTTTCACATTTATTGTTTGATGTGTGTGTGTGTGTGTGTGTGTGTGTGTGTGTGTGTGTGTGTGTGTGTGTGTGGTGTGCACCAGTACATATATTTGGACTTCAGAGGGAATGTGGGTTTTGGTTTAAGTTCACCCCTTTCATGTACATTCTAGGAACCGAACTCAGGGTATCAGTTTTGGGAAAAAAAAAAATTTTACCCACTGAGATATCTTCCCTTCCTGGCCTGCTTCTCCATTCTGAAACCTGCAATAGCTTATTATGACTGTTAATCTTCACTAATAACTTAACAATCTGTAATAAACTAGGAAAACCTACTCTAGATATATCTATGAAAATATCTACAGAGAGGCTTCATTAAGGAGAGAAGATTCACCCTAAATATAGACAGCACCATTCCATAGGATAGAGTTTTAGATTAATGAAGTTTAAAAAAAAAGGAGAAGCTTGGTTGTGTGACACCATTCATCTTGCTCTGTTCCCTGACACCACATGCAATGTGACCACCCTTCCTGTGCTCCTGAGATTATGTCTTCATCATGAAGAACTATATCCTCTCAAACCATGAAGCAACACAGCCCTTCCTTAGGTGGCTTATATCAGATATTTTGTCCCAGTAATGAGAAAAGCAATGTAAACATACACTCACTCGGTTCAAAAGTCAATCCATCAGTGCAGCAAAACGACAAGAAAGGCAGAGTTGTCTGGAGTCAGAGCATTGTTCTCTGATCATGTTTTACTGTCATGCCACATTCCAACCATGAGCCAATTCTTCTAAGTGCTGCTGTTTTTCTGCTGGTGATTTGCAGCTCTTGGATCAAGTCATTAGCTTCTCAAGTAGATAATGGAAGTCATTGTCCTTTGCCATGTCACTTATGATGACTGAAAATCTGTATCGGAGGCCCAGTTGGGGAGGATCTAAAGGTAACAGGAAAGCGTGCCTGAAGATATTAGGACATTTGTTATTTAGGTGCAGAGAATTACTACATAAGGCAAGCCTCTCAGAGAGGGACTGTATGATACTTATCCTTCATTGTACAGCAGTTTCTAAGAGGGGCTGCATCGTTATTTGTTATAATCTGTTTTAACTGGCTCCAACACAAAACTACAAAGTTCACCAGAATTGTGGCAGGACAAGCTGGACATATGGGTGTTCTCACTTACGGAATCTTAAATCTGCCTTTCTGTTGTCAGCTGCAGACTTCTTCACTCAGCCACTCTCAAGTCCCTGCTTTGCCTGGATATATTATTTTTTTCTTCCATTGTAATCTGTTACTGTAGGAATACATTTAAGACAATTTGTCACTAATACAAAATAAAAATAGACTACTTAAAATTTTCTATATTTCTTTTACTTTGATTATTAACACCCCTAGACCCCCATCTCAGACATTCATGACATATGTGTGCCTATGGGTTAGAGGGAGGTTCCACAGGAAGGCTATAGTCTGTCACCTATCACTCACCCATACATATTAGCACACATGCCCACAAGGGTGGGGAGGTGCTAAGCATAAATTCTGCTCAACAGATTTTAAATGTAAGCTGATTTGCAAAGTACATGTTTATATTACAGGACTGTGTACCACACCAGCTGCCTCACCACTCCCAGTGAAAAACTTGGCGTGTCATTCTTGAGTTCTCACATAAAATCAAAGAAAATGTTGGATCTTCAGCCTGTCTTCACCTTTTAAGTGAAAATTTTGGTACTGAGAAGAAAATCTGCACTGACCCTGAGATCTATGATTTTGAAACACTTAGGTGTACTGTTTCAAGGAACACATTGACCTTCACAAGAGAAAAAGGCTTTATTTTCTTCTACTTTTATGTTTCATTTTGATGATAGCACTTTAATAAGAGAATGAGGCCTTTGAATACAGTCTAATCAGTAAGTCAAAGAAAGAAAGTAGAGTTGGAAAGGCAAAGTCTTCCAACATCACTCCCTTTTGCCCCCCCACCGTGTGTGTGTGTGTGTGTGTGTGTGTGTGTGTGTGTGTGTGTGTGTGTGTGTGTGTGTGTGTGAAGCCCGTTTCATGGGAGAGGAAAGTGCCTACATATATTAAGTTGTGCACAGTTTAAAAATGAAGGAGAAAGCATTTATTTTCAAAGTGATATGGGTCTGACATTTCTAGAGACTTCCACACATGATATCACATCTGTAGTGCATTTGTAACCAAGACGACTTGTTGATTGAAAAGAATATGATGTATTCATGGGCCTTGGGGTATTTTGTAGGGCACCATATGCTGTGTGATTGAGTATTAACACATCATGGAAGGCTGGTAAGACTTTAGCAAGTCCTTGGGTTTTTGGAAGTAGGGATCAGAAGATGGGAATAAGGGTTCTATAAAGAAGTAGAATTATTATATTTAATTACATATATACATACATGCACAAATCTATATCATAAGTATATGTATATGTATAGATATACACATATAACAGTTTGAAAAGTAAATCATTTTCATTTTATATCAGCCAGGGAATATCAAATTTTGTTGTTGCTGTGACAAACTATTTGGCAAATCAGCTTAAAGAAGGGATGCTTTAAGCTGGCTTCCTTTTAAGATGAGACACTGATCATCATGGTGAGGACAGCATGCTGAAGAGGAGATGCTGTGGTGGCAAGCATGTGAGGTAGCTGGCCACATTGCGTATGCTGTCACCAAACAGAGAAAGATGAATTCTGCTGTTCTGCTTTCTTTCTTCTATTTGATCTAGGTCCCCAAAGCATGAATGGTACCACCTGCATTCTGGATATATAGTCTCTTGTTAGTTAAAACTTTCTGGGGATGTCCTCATTGACATAGCCAGAGATACCCCATAGGTGGTTATAAGCCAGATCATATCGACAAAGAAGAATAACCATCACTCAGTCATAGTAGAACAATGATGTTAAAGCAAAAATTATGAGAAAGTAAATTCTTGCATGCATATGATCTGGGATCTCAATTCTTCAGCTTATACTGCAAAGGTCCCAGCTAAATCCCATGGAATTCAGCAAGTACTAAAGGTTATGCACCAGTGGTCAGAACCCTAAAGAGATTGAGACAATAGGGCTTATTGCCTAAACCAAAGGCACAAAATCAAACAGAAAACCTGCGAACAAATGTCAATATGTAGTTCTTGTATTTTGTGAAAGAATTCTTGGCACCAAGATGATAGTAAAAACAATGAAATTACACTTGTAAGAAGACTCAGTACACTTGCAATGGCTAAACCTTAGTAGTATAGATAAAAACCATAGCTTTGGCCAAACCACTGGGTTGGTGAGTAGCCACTCCATGATGGTGGCTTCACAGCAGTACTCGAGACAAGGCTTGAGAATGAGGACTACAGATGGATTTTGATTTTTCTGCTTTTAGCAGAGACCTCTGATCTGTCAGAAGTATAAATGATGGCTGATTCTTGGTGTGAGTACATCAATGGAAAATATAAACAGAAAGCATCCAGAAACTTTCCTGACATATATGTTGTAGCTCCATGAATAAGAACTTGCACAAACAAACAAACCAAAACCTTCTGTAATAAGATATCAAACAATTGACAGTTTCAGGTGATTTGACAAAGTCACCCAAACACAGCAGATTTGATGTGGTCCCACTTACAATGGGGCCACAGCTCCATCATGAACTCAAAATATTTATCTCATTGGAAAGAAAAGTATCGACTCAGATCCCCAAGACCAAGTTCTCAGCACAACGGAGATATATTTAGCCCAAAGGGACAGAGGGCAGAAATAAGAGACAAAAATGGGAGATAGAGGATGAGGGTAAAAAGGGACATGAACAAGGGAGAGGGGAAATGGATATTTGTCCCAGACTGACAAAGGACTGCCTCTCTATAAAGAGGAGACTGATGTGGCCCATAGGCAAATGGTGGTTTATAAAGGTAAAATAGGAAACCCTGTGTTAGGAAGAGGTTTTTAATTTTAGTTGGTCATGTCAATTAGATAAGCCAAAGGGGCTTTTGATTGCTGAACTACAAGGTAAAAAGACCTTGGGAGTTAGCCTCAGGAGGAGGATGTAGACAATTGAGGGACAAGAACTTGGTAACAAGCCCTAGGAATGTAATCAAACCATTTTTACCAAAGCAGAGGAAATTGGGGAGAAGAGCAAGGCCTGCCAGAGCTATGCTCATCACATTTGAGCTGGCCAGAGTTCCTTTGTTCATGTAAGTTATTGAATGGTGCCCGAAAATAAAAAGCAGATTTGTAATGGGTATGCTTTTGTGATATTTCTGAGAAATATCACAAAACCTCCTTATAAGTGTGGTACATGAAAAATTAAGGACCTTTGCATATTGACTCATAGTCAGGTTTGTCTAACTGCAAAATTCCTGTACTTTGGCTTAGCCTTCATTGCAAGCATCAGTTCAAAGTGACAGGCTGTGGCAAAAAGAGAACTAATCAAAGTTAAGTATCAGTTATGGCTGCTTTGGAAGAGTGAGTCAACCTTTCCTGTCCTAACTTGCTTTCTGTTGCTATTATAAACACCTGAACCCAAAGCATCTCAGGGAAGAAGAGGTTTCATTCTTTCTTTTAAAATTTTTTAAGTGAGTAAGTATTTTGCCTGCATGTATGCATGTGTACCACATGGGTTCCTGTGCCCACATGTTGTGTAACAGTCTCCTCAGAGATTGAAACAATCCATCCTGCAGGGAATCTCCTTAAGCAGGAAGGTAACCAACTCAAAATAGTTTTAGGAAGTTCCTGAAACTGACAGAGTTCACCAGGCTCCCTCCCTGCCAGAATACTAAGTAGAACAGACCTGCCAAGAAGATTCTCAGATAAGATGAGCAGCAGAGAAAATTCTCATAGGAGGAAAGCTGCAAACAGGTCTTTGAGAACCAGACCAGCTGTCTGAAAGGAGAAGCAGCTGAGCTGCTGGGAAAGGTTTAAACCACCCAAAATGCCTAAAAAGGACTCTCCAAGCTGTTGAGCTGCCTATGGGCTGAAGAGTGTGCTCCAGGCATCTAGCTTTCACGAGTAGTCACCCATTTGGGGGTGGGCATTAGTGATGTAGATGTCTGTCCTTTCTGCTCTGGTAAGTAACCCATTATCCATATTCTTGTAAGTGACTTCAATAAAAATTATTGGTTCACCAAGTTGGACTTTACTAGTATCCATACTGTGTTCTGTTGTTTTTGAAAACTCAAAGCCCACTCCTAGTGACATGATAAGGAACACCTCCTAATCCTTCTCAAACATTCCATTAACTGGTGACAAAACATACAAATGTATGAGCCTTTGGGAGCCACTCTCATTCAAAACACCATGCCTTTGAGAAAGGAAACTTAACTGACGAATTATCTCCACTCCATCATATTGGTTTGTGGGCATTTCTGTGGGCCATTTCCTATCTGGGGTTCCCTATCCAGAGTGAGTAGATGTTTGTGTTGCATTTCCCCGGGAAACATTTTGTAATAGAAATCAGAAAAGGGCATTGGAGCTCTGAAACTGGAGTCACAGATAGTTGTAAGCTATCATGTGGATTCTAAAATCTGGGACCTCTGCTAGAGCAGCAAATGCTTCTTAACCACTGAGGTATCTCTCCTGTCTAGAAAAGTGCTCATCATTATCTCTCATGCTTTCAGGTAACAGATTATCAGTGAGGAAAGTCAAACCAGGAATTCAATCAAGGCAAGAACATGGAGACAGGATCTATAGCAGAGATCCTAGAAGAAGGCTGCTGACTGGTTTTTTTTCTAGGTTCACCTTTTTCTAGGTTCACCTTTTTCTAGGTTCACCTTTAGCTACTTTCCTATACAGCCCAGGCCCTCTGTCCAGGTTTTATTCCATCCCTGATGTGCTAGAGCTTTCTACATCAATTGGTAGTCAGGAAATTGTTTTAAAAATCCATACCAAGCCCAGTCTCTCTCTCTCTCTCTCTCTCTCTCTCTCTCTCTCTCTCTCTCTCTCTCTCTCTCTCTCTCTCTGCTATTTATGGATCATAATATAAAGATCCCAGCTACTATTCCAGCACTATACTGCCATGACGAGCCTCTAAAACTGTAAGCAAGCCTCCAATTAAAAGAGTTATTTTATAAGACTTCCCTTGGTCATGGTGTCTCTTTACAATAGAACAGTAACTAAGAAAATTGGTAACTAGGATTAGTCACCACACACCCATATAAGGTCTGAGGGCTCTGTCTTCCAAGAGTAATGACCAAGAACCCTTTTCCAGGCTTATTTACTTCATATATTTGAGTAGTGATTTCATTTTATTTTCGATAGTGTCTCATGCGTCTCAGGCTGGCCTGGATCATGCTATGTAGCAAAGGAAGACTTTGAACTTGTGATTCCAGTACTTCCTAGGTCATTGGATTATAGACAAGCACTGCTGTATCACATTCATGTTGTGTTATGGAGGGAACCCAGTATTTCATGAGTGCTAGGGAAGCACTGTACCAGCTAACCTACATCTCCAGTCCTGTGTTAGTGGTTTCTGTTTTTTTTATTATTAATAAAATAATATATGAAGTTTGTGTCCCATGACCCTGCCAAAAGATTTTCTCAGACTCAAACAATAAAATAAAGGTGGCTGAATGATTTTAAATCTTTGAAACCACACTAACAGGAGCCAAGCCCAGACCTGTCACTGGAATGCAGCAATATTTTGTATATGCTTTACCATTGTCCTCCCCCTTTCTCTCTTTATTTCTACTTTTCAGATATTGAGTAAATATGGATTACAAAGTTACAAAGGGATGGGTTTCTGACACATATATCAAAATCTGTCCAAGACCCCTTGTTTTTCATTTCTATGGACAACTCATGGAATTAACACATCTCATCTAGCTTAACATTTGCTTCTCATTCAGGTACAAAAAACTTCCACGGCCACCAAAGGAGTTGGCTCTGTAAATCAGCAGCAGTACAGCAGTTCCTATCACTCTTTAGAGTCTCACTATGATTTATGAACAGAAGGAAATAAGACAATACAAAAAGTGCTGTGCCAGCCAGAAAGCAGTGAAGTGGGATCAAGAATAACACTTTGTTCTGATGGGTGGAAGGTCACAGCTAACCCCCTCTCTCCTCCTCCTTTAGAGAGTACCAGAGTGCAGTTTTGCAGGAGATGATGAATAGGGAGTTGTCTTAGCTTGCTAGGTGCTGGAGATCTCATTTGTTTTATTTTACAAGTCATTTGGCACAATGGACATAATGACAATGGAATTGGATTCTCATGACTTAAAAAGGCCATCTACTCTGTGCATAAATACACTGGCCCATGCATTTCACTGTCATGAGAAGGCCATTATCTAGTTACCACCTCCAGTTATAGTAACTTTAATTTAGTAATTCAGTGCTACAATCGGGCAATGCATGTTCAGCCCTTTCTACAGGTCTAAAAATAATCTCTTCCATAGAGTCTTCTTGGCAACCTATACGTAAAAGAAGCCCACATGTTAAAGAGCCATTTCTTTATTTTTATCAATGTCTTTACATCTGTTGAAAATTTTATGAATGTATAAAATGTAAATTGATATTTTAAAATTCTGTGTCCTAACTAGGTATGGTAGCACATGCCTCTAATCTTGGCATTCTGAAAACTGAGGCAATAGGATTGCTATGATTTTGAGGTCCGCCTGGTCTACATAGTGGGTGCAAACCCAGTGAGGGAACTATGCAGACTAGTTTATATCTACTTGATAGAAACCTAGGCACATCTGGGAATCTAGAGTCTTAGTTGAAAAAAATGTCTGCATGTGATTGCCTTTAAGCAAGTTTGTGGGACATTTTCTTGACCATAAGAGGGCACAACTCACTGTGCACAGTGCCCCTCCTGGGCAGCTGGTCCTAGGTTGTGTAAGAAAATGAGCTGAGCAAACCAGGAAAGCAAGCTAGTAAGCAGCACACCTCCATGGCCTCTGCTTCTTTTCCTGTCTTGAGTTGCTCCCTGAATTCCCTGAATGATGAGTTACAAGATATAAAATGAAATATACCCTTTTCTCCCCAAAGTTTCTTTGTGTCATAGTGTTTATTATAGCAATGAAAACCCAACTATGGTGGGAAAAAAGTGAGATTGTGCCAATAAACAAACATAAATAAATAAAATGCTATGTCCTGTGTACCTTTTCCAAGCAAATATTTTACCTCTGAATGGGAAGTAAGCAACAAATATATGTCGGGCTTGGGGTAAAAATCAGTGTGACCAAGAGGGAAATTATAGCCGTGGGAAGATAATATAGGGAAAAGAAAAAGAACATCCAAGAGAAAATTCACTGTCCTGCCTTACAATGATCAAAACAAAAAAGCATATAAAATTATGCAAAAAGAAGCTTTATTTTGTAATCATATCCAAATTGGTGGTTTCAGACACACACATGTCTTCCATCTCTAACTTCATCCCATGGAGCCAACTACTTGGCTTGTTTTCAGAAGGATCCTTCTACATTTCACAGTGAAATATGCCATGCACATTCTCTCCTCTTGAGGTAAATTCAGTTTTGTTGCTGGCCCATTAAATCACCAGGTCTTAAGCAAAGTACAACTCCAGCCTAATGAACATCTTAGACATAAGCTTCATTAAACTGACCATTCCTCTCAAATATTTCAGAATTTGAAAGTCCCATGTGCTTAAATTGAAACATGTCTATGTGAACCTGCTCAGTTACAGTTAGTATAAGAGCCATCTTTTTGGTATTGAACTTACTTGGCAATATGTCATTTTTGGTTTGTTTATTTATTTGTTTTTGAGTTTCTTATTTCATTTCTTTTATTTTTATAATTTTGGGTTTTGATTATGTTTTGAGACAAGATCTCTTGTAGTCCATGCTAGGCTGGAGCTCATATTGTAACTAAAGATGTCCTACCTTCACTTCCTTTCCTAAGTGCTATGAATAGAGGCATACTACAATGATGACTTGTTGGTTTTATGCAATGCAATAGTTTTAATCCAGGGCTTTGTTTCCTACTATGCAAGCATTTTAGCAATTGAGCTACAACCACAACCACAATGATACATCATTTGTAGTGTGTTAAAATACAACTTTTAATACACTCAGACACAGACACACAGGCAGGCACACACACACACACACACACACACACACACACACACACAGAGTGAGAGAGAGAGAGAGAGAGAGAGAGAGAGAGAGAGAGAGAGAGAGAGAGGACAAACAGAACTTCAAGTTCTTATTTGCCACAGACGTTCGCTGAAGAGTGAACATTCTCAAAATGACTGTGGTTACTATTTTGTGTCCATCAAATGGTAGAGTATTTGCCTTGGAAGAGTCATCCTTGATAGCTGCGAATTAAGGTATTCCAACTTCCTGCTCAGATAGTAACTTTAACTAACTGCAAAGAGTGACAGCTTAGAAGCTTTAGATTCCTAATAACCTTCAGATGCCTCAGAATCACAAGAGGCTACAGAATTTCAAAGCAGGGCCTTCATCTGAGCATTTTGAAAAGAGTATGTGTTTGGGTAAAGATGTCTATAGTAGTCAGAAGCAGCAGAAATAACTTATATCCCCAGAGAACTTAGGCCCTATTTTTATTCCTTCCAGAGTGAACTCACTGTACTTGTTTGATAGGCCAAATATATTATTGCACTTATACACTCAAGCATATGTGTATTGTATATAAATTTTCTGCTACGCAAGAAAATTTATTGTGCTGGTACTGGTGAAACACAAGCAAATTCTTCATGCCAAGAGACCCTAAATTCTCCTAGAGGAAATTGGACAACCAAAAATTATGCCAGTCCATCAATATAGTGATGTGAAGCTAAGAAACAAACAGGTCAGCATACCAAGATAGATAGCTGGTGGCAATGTTCACAAAAGATAGCATTTGAGTGGCGCTGTAACTAGGGGAGGAAGTAAGCTTTTACTATCTCAGGGAATTCAGTGGCCACAGCAGTAACAAGCTCCCATTAGCAAGGGACCCAAATGACCAATGTGGCAGGAGTGGGTTAGATAAAGAGGAAACAGTCAGGTGATAGAGAGTAGAGCAGAGTATGGAGAAAAAGTAGAGAGATCAGTCTTAAAAGGATTTGAATTTACTCTAGTGGTATCATTGGATTTTCAAAATATCTTCTCACTGTCATTGAAAAGTGACATAAGCACATCCAAAAATGAAAACTACGAATACTGGTTGACATGCTAAATCTTTATAGTCTGGAGTATAGCTACTGAATTCTTTGATGCCTGAGGTCATTACTGTTCAGATGAAAGAGCCCTTTCTGTTTTATGCTCTATGTAAAGAAAGGGAACCCTGCATGCAGTTGTTATTGGTTTTATACCAGGGCGACAGAGAAGAGAGGAAGAGAATCATTCCCCTGTCATTTCCACACCAACTTGTTCTAAGATTGCATATAACACCACAGGGTGTTAGCTTATATTTCTGATTACCTGAAAGAAGGTGCTGACGTAGAGATAATGTAAGACTCCAATTCAGGTTTAAAGTCTGATCATCACTATCATCTGCTGCTTGCACTAGTTTTAGATAGAAAGTCATGCAATGTCTTTCCTGACTGTCAGTTTCTATTTCCTTGAAGCAAAGAGACTAGTCCCAATATATAAGACTAAATGAGGCAATGTACTTGCCAATAATTCATGAGTCTTTAACCATTGCATTACTGTTGGCATTATGGCTAATGACAAATGTCTGAATTCTGTATTTTATAGGAAAGAGATGACAATACAGAAAGAAGGTGCATGATTACAAATGCAGTCAAGGCCTCATTACTATCCTGGATATCTCCCAAACCCTAATGACTTTGTGGTGAGTGAGCAGGGAGCATGTGGACAGAAAGGAAAATAATCACATTAATACAAACTTGCAAAGGGAATTTGAAGGGTCATTTGGTAAAGGGTTAACTACAAAATTTTCTATGAAGAAGTAGAGTTGGACCAGTCTTTGCTGGTCTTACCATCTTCCCCTAAAATGTTCTGCTCCACTATTGTGGCAAAAAGCAGAGCTAGAACATATGTTAGAAGGAGCATCTGGATTTCTATGAGTGTTTATGGACCCTGAAATTTTGAATTCTGTAAGTGGCATGGTTGTTGTGTATTTTACAGGACCTAGTCATCTTCATCTAAGGAGCCACCCAGCAATGCCTGTGGGCTTGATCTGCCCACAGATCAGCTTGTGCTTTAGTCCTTCTCTTTCTTGTGCTAATGGAAAATGAAACTCTAAACTACCAGGGATTAATTGTCTGTTCAGTATACTTAAGAAAATGGAATGATTAGAACTCTGCAGTGAGACATCTTCCCCATCAAAAAGAAAAAGTAAAAACAATCTATTTGTACAGAGAATTTTTAAGGACTTAAAAAAATAAATACTTAAATAATATTTTATTTAAATACAGAAGGTAATTCACAGTTTATTCTATAAAATGAATGTGTACAGGGGACATCCCCTCCCCATAAGAGTAACCAGCCAGAAGAAGTTTGCTAGTTGACACTTGTAATATTATAAAACATGAATAGAGCTCCATCTGTGGAACACATAGACTCTGTTGTTATGCTCTGACAAACCAAGTTCACTGCTGCTAAAAGCCCTGTCAGATTAAATCAACCTGCGAATATAGAACTGTGACATCTTGTTCTCTTTGGTACAGTGTGTACCACTGTAGTCATTATCTCAAAGTCCTTTCACTCCAAGGAGCATCAGTGTTTAATTATATTCTTTTATGAGGCCTCATTTGTAGACATCATCCTCTTTCAGAGTTGGCTTCGCTGAGGGAAAGTAGGTCATTATTTTCAAGTCTGTCCCTCATTGTGCTGAACATTAAGCCTCTCTGCAGTGTCCTATTAAATAGAGCATCTTGTGGAACCAATACTCTGTGTTCTTGCTTCAAATTCTTTAGCTATCCATTGACAGACGAACTCATTTCCCAATTCCTACAGGTCCTTGGTACCCACAGCAAGGCACAGGAGGAGGTGGCAATAACATGGGTCTGCTCAATCTAGCAGGAGAGTCCTGCCCTTAAGAACAAAGGCCTAACTATAACTTGTTCATATTTTGGAGAAAGTTGCCATTCTGAATCACTTGAGAGCTGATTCTCAGAATCCCAGTGATGGAAGAATTGCATTTAACATATGATGAGAAGGCTGCTGTATTCCAAGATTTACCAAATTGTAAGCCATGGACCAAATCCAACCTGACACTTTTTTAGTGAGTGTCAAGGGCTTGCTGGAACACTCTGTGAGCCTTCACTTAAGCATCCACTATAGCTGTTTGCCAGCAACAGAGCCAGAGTTAAGAAACACAATGGAGAATGGCAGCCTGCAGAGTTATAGAAAAACCTTTGTCTACACTTCTAGGGACTGTCAAAGTTACAAAGTTAATACCCATTTGCCCTTGAGCTAGGTTTTCCAGACAAGACTGAAGGAATTATTCAGAGGTAAATCCTAACATGCTATTTACCAGTTAAAATGAGACACAACCCTTTTCAGTGCTTGTGTTTCACTGTTCATTTAAACAAGCACTCTCTAACATAGAAGCCAAACCATGTTCAGGTGTTTGCACATATACAAATCAATGTGTGTGATTAGATGGAAATGGGTCATCAACACTCATGCAGCATCCCAGCCGATGTGGAACTCATACTTCATTCATGAGGATCAAAATGTCAAGGTGATGATGGGAGAAACTCCTTACAAATTTAATAAAGATGGAACCAGTACCTTTTCCTTAACTAAGACTTCTCAAATATTTGGAAGCACATGGTATCTCCAAAAGCAATGTGACTTGCCTCAGGAGAGGGATGCTATGAATGCAACTGAACACAACAGGTAGGTGGCCCTGCTATGTTCCATTTCAGAGATGGTCAACACAGAGTCCTACACTGAGAGAAAAATAATGAACCAGTTAATTGCATTCTGCATTTAGCAAAGACACAGCTGATCGTCTTTAACTAAAGGAAGAAATAAATTTTTCTTTCACTTTCTTCAAACTCTGTTCATATGCATCCATACTTTTAGTGAAAAGGTAAGTCTGCATTAAGACTGGAAACCAATAAATCTGAATTAACATACATTTTCTATATCCTTAGAAAAACTCAAATCACATTGTTTATAGTAAAACTTCTTTGATTCAAACTAGAGATGAGAGAAAATGTCACTATGCCCAGTGATTAGATAGGCTTTTGTCACTTAAATTACAGGATTCACCTGAGATATGGGGGGCATATAATAGAAAAAGGCCAGTCTCAGCATACATCTTTAAAATGTAGCACTTGGTCTGGGTAGATGATTCCGTGGGTAAAATGCTTGCTCAGAAAATAGAGGATGGAGTTAAACAACCCAAAAACTTTTATAAAACCAGGCAGGCCTCGTAGCATCCTAGGATTCATGAGGCATAAACAAGGGATCCTTGAGGTAAGTTGGCTAGGTAAACAGAAAAGAATCAGTGATCTCTACGCTCATCAAGAACCTTGATTCAGTAAATAAATTGGAGAACCACAGATAAGAGAAGACACCCAAGTTAATCTTGGGCCTTCACATTTATATATACATACCTATGCATGCATACCTTATACACATGGATTCCCACACATGCCAATATGCCTACATGCACACCACATAAATACATGTGCAAAAACAATAAAAATAAAGCAAATGAAAAGGTCCATGTCTTTCTCTCTCTCTGTTTCTCTCATCATCAGACACAGTTGGGAGTAAGTATTTTCATCTGGCAATAATAAAAACGTAGTTTTAAGACTATATAAGTACGAAAATTTTGAATACTAAACATATGCCTATATTTCTAAGAAGGAACTTTTCCTACCTAGGGATCCATTTTCCAAAACCAAATTAAATATTGTGGTCAGTTATAGCAAGAAGAGGTAACACAATACATAAGTATCTCTTCTACGAATTCTCATGTTTTCATGTCTTTTTCTCTTGAAAATACACAAGGGAACTTAGTGCCCATTGTCTAGCTCAGGGAACTTACCCATGATCCTAATTTGTTCACAAACATCTTCTGTTAAATGAAAAACAGCTCAGTATGTGGAATGGCATCTTGCGTTTTCTTCTTTTGACATATGATAAAAAACGAGGAATGACATAATCTATCACATTAACCCTATAGTAGTGTGCTATTGCATGGTATTCCCAGACTTCATCTGACAATGTTTTCTGGGCTGCAAACCATAATCACTTCCTCCAGAGACTGTGGTGAGAAGTACATTTAGAAGTCTTTAGAAGTCGAGGGCATTGGGCTTGACTATAAAAAGCATAGTTTTGTATACTTTCTTTCCTCTATGAGCAAAATGAATTCTTTGCCATAATTTCCTGTAAAATAAACAAGCAGAACCACAAGTTAAAATTTTCAACAAATATTGATTTAATTAATGAGGACAATGTGGAGAATGTATAGGATATTTTTAACATTATGAGGTACAGGAATATAGCCAAATGATGAGACTAAGAAGCCTGGAGATTTCATCCTTTTATTTAACAATGAGCTGTTTTAGTGTCAATTTCCAGCAGCATCCAATTTGCATAAATAATTATCATAAGTAAAATAGTTTTATTTAAAACATGGTCTTAGGTAGGAAAGTTGTAGGCTGTTACTTCAGATCTTTTCTCTCTTTTCTTCTTTCAGTGCTTCTTTTTCTGTTTGGACACAAGGTTGTTGTCTGTAGCCCTGCCTGGGCTGATACTAGGTGTATAGCCCAGATTGGCCTCAAATTCACACCAACTTTCCTGGCTCAGATTTCTAAGTGTCAGGATTACAGACATAGAACATCAACTCAGCTTCTCAAGCCATTTGTAATGCTCTTTTTGTTTACTTTTTTAAATCTCCAACCAATTTGAAAATTAGAAAACAACTCTCAAGTGAGTATCCCGTGTAAGTGTGTGTGTGTGTGTGTGTGTGTGTGTGTGTGTGTGTGTGTGTGTGTGTTATGTAGTGTTTTAGGCTACTTAATGCTTAATTTAATAAAATAAACATGAAACTAATGCATGCCATAAAAATTCATATAGGGATTTAAATTTGGCCAAGTGGTTTTCAAATTGGTTGATATCAGAATTATACAACTCTATTGTTTCTGTTCACACCTAGGAATACTAAGCCATGGGATTCTTATTTTCTCTTTGTGTTTGCCAAATCTGACACTTGAAGGTAGCCTGTGAACACGATCTATCCTCTTGAATGTGTGTGTATGAAAGTGATCTGGCCCTTAAAATCTCCCCAAATTCAATTCTGTATTACCCACCCTCTTTCTTGTGGGGCCATAACAACTTTGTGTGGAACTACCTCAGCCCTGCCAGAGGGAAGAGCATTCACCCATCAGAAACACCCAGGCGGTATGTTATGTGAGCAAGTGACAAGCCATTCAGAGATGGGCATTTATTGAAGTTTCGTAAATACATGATTGAGCTCTGTTGGATGTGACTCTGGGGTACTCCTTATCAGTCTAGATGCTAACATGTGTATGGAAATACTCAAGCAAAACTACTTCTCCATAATTTCCATAACATAATCCAAGTTGATTAAATACCAGATATCCTATAACATTCTAGTTTAAGAATGAAAATAGAAAAAATATGCTCCACCTATACAACTCCTTGGCATATATCCCACAGACTGAACAGCTTATTTCATATATAGTTTCTCAGGTATATTCATTGCTGCAGTGTTCATAATAGTTAGGAAATGGAAGCAACCTAAGTGCTCTCAGACTGATGAATGGATAATGAAATACGGTACAAATATATTATGGAATACTATTCAAATAAAAATAGAAATTTACAGGTAAATGGAAAGACAGAAAAAAAAAACACATTGGTTGAGATAATCCAGACCAAGGAAGACAAATGCTACATGTTCTTGCTCATTTGAGATTACTAGGTCTGTACTTTCAGATGTAAGTATACAGCATAAACTGACCACAGAAAGCAAGGTTAAGTATAGCTACCATCTATCATCAAAGAATCCTTACTTTACAGCAAGTGGATACTGTCATAGCAAACCACAACTGGACATACACTGAAATCAATTGATGGTGAGAATCTCAGACCCAATGGATTCATCTACATTACAACACCTGCATCCATGGACCAGGGAATATCATAGAAAATGGTACAGAAATACTCTATACTTCTATAAAACAGTCTTTCCTAGAAATGGATGCATAAACAAAATTGGGATGATGGCAATATCAATGAACATGTTAACACTACAAAGTGAGAAATTTTTCAGGGTCCCACTGCCATAAGAAGATCTACAGGCAACATGATTTCTGGGAGAAAATGAATTTGCCATGTACACACAAACTACACAAAAACAAGAATCAGTAGTTGTATTTATATACTTGTACATATGCACGCATGCACATACACTTGTCTGGGTGCATGCATGCCTGTGCACACATGTATGTGCATGTATGTGTAATAATGAGAGTGTGAGGGACTGGAGGGAGGAAAAGGAATAGGTAAAGTAATAGAAGTCAATTTCAATAAAACATTTTTATTAAAATAGGTGAAAATAGTGAATCTGTGAAACAACATTCAGAAACTGATCCTACCAGTCCTCCATCTTTCCATGACAGGAATGTTTGGGGATAAATCAAATGTACTTACAGGCCTTCATAGATGCATCCTTTATGAATCCCTAGTCTCACTGAAAGCTACTGGTGGGCTGACCACAGGGAGACAAAGCCTTTCCAAAGAAGGAATTCTGTTATTATCCATATCTTCAGCATAATGATCTTTTTAAACCTATTGATAGCCAATGACTTTGCGGAGATAAACAAAATGCCAGATTAAATTATCATCCACATCCCAGCCTTTGTCCTCCTGTTTGAGGAGAAATGCATTTTTTCTGGAAACCTAGAAAGAATGCTCCTTTCTTTTTTCTACATAAACACTCAAATGAATAATTATAAGCAAACAAACAAAATGAAAACAAAAACAAAACAAAACCACCTCAGCCAAGTTATGGTATCATTTTGCAAAAGGCGACAGTATCATGGAAAGTGTGATATTGTCCTATTAGACTCTACAATTCTTTCCCATGAACCCAGAGTAGAATTATTATACACAGAAGGAGTTTTTGCTATAAACTCAAGGCATAGCCAATGTAGTCTGAAAATGTCCTTCCCAAGAGTTGAGGTTTATTTACCACATTCGTATTTCCACAAGTGAGTTCATTTCAGACACAAGGCAAGTTGGCAAGTGAAAATCTCCATCCATGATACTGAGATTCAGATAAAGCAACCTGAGTGTTATCAACAATGGTGACTTGTAAATAGTTGTAAGTGGAGTATGACAGTCATCCTCAAGTCCTCAGAAGTCCAACAATCAGAAAGCTAAGCAGCAGAGGAAGAGACAGGGAGACAGAGAATGAATGGATGAGTTAGTGTGACAGAGAACTTAGTGGTTTGTTTCTTCCTGCTTCTAACCCTCTCCTGTGTGTAGTTATCATTAGAATTAGACCAAAATAAAAGTGAAAATGAATAGCAGCACATTCTAGTCTCTCAAGCACAGGCCTGAGCTGGCTGACAATAAATGATTACTTTAAAAGGATTTTCTCTTTCAACATTCCCTTCCCAATCTTCAAAATAGCTTTCCACTGGTTCAATGATTGCTCAGCTAGTCACCTCCTGTTTACTCTGAAGATCTGCATGGGTCACCTCCTCTGTGAAGCTTTATCAGATGGTGAATGTTTCAAAAAATCTGTCATTCTGCACCTGGGTTTTCATAATCCTTCTCATAATCCTTTTCTCATTCGTAAATTGTAACTATCTGTTTGTTCAACCCTCATTTTCCAAGATGGAATATACACAGGCAGGGTTATAATATGCTTTTCCTTGATTTAAGGGACACCAGGAGTGATGGTACAGAACGGATTCTCAGTAAATGATAGTTAAGTGAATGAATCCAGATAATGCCTTTAGACACCAAACCACCCCTAAACTTTTACTGATATTCTCAGCCACTTAAAGAGAATTTTTCCTTTAAAGGAACTGCTTACATTCTTTCTTTGCTCATCTGGAGCCTGTATCTTTCCAGAATACTGATTTTTCTTTAATATGGTTTCATAACTAACTCAGTCCTGTCTACCTATAGTTAGAGTCTATTACCTTGTGAAGCCCCTACTGTTAGGTTGAGACATAGCTCAGTTGGTAGAGTGCCCACCTATGAGGCACAAAGTCTTAGTTTTGCTCTCCAGCAGTTCCACGTGAACCAGGCATGGCAGTGCATGCCTGGGCTCCCAGTACTTGAAAGATGGAGTCAACAGAACTGGGAATTCATGGTCATTCTCAGCTACTTAGTGCTTTTGAGGCCACCCTGTGCTACATAATATCCCACCTCAAACACTACACAAATGCATAAGTAAACTTCAAATATCATTTATTTTCTTTTCTTTTTTTTTTGTTTTTTGAGACAGGGTTTCTCTGTGTAGCTTTGGAGCCTATCTTGGCACTCACTCTGGAGACAAGGCTGGCCTCGAAATCACAGAGATCTGCCTGCCTCTGCCTACCGAGTGCTGGGATTAAAGGCCTGCGCCACCAATGCCCAGCCAAATATCATTTCTTTCTAGATCAGGTTTAACACTTAGAAGGAGACAGCTTTGTTGATCATATTAACATGATACATCAGGGGGTGGAGAGATGGCTCAGTGGTTAAGAGCACTAACCACTCTTCCAGAGATACCAAGTTCAATTCCCAGCAACCACATGGTGGCTCACAACCATCTGTAATGAGATGTGGTGATCTGTTCTGGCCTGGCAGGCATACATGCAGACAGAACACTGTATACTAAATAAATAAATCTAAAAACAAAACAAAAACAAGCTATATCACCCAAACAGTAAACATCATAGTCAGTTGAGGGAAAATGTGAACACAGGACTTTGCACATGAACTGAAACACAGAATAAGATCTGTTAGTGAACAAGTTTGCTAGTTCTTCCTAAGTAATCCCAGACTTCCAGTCTAACTCTTCTGAATAGAAAGGGAAGACACCCAACAGGCATCACAGTGCATAGTAGACAACTACAAAGTCACTGTTTCATTCTATTTTCAAGGAAGTAATGAGTTGTTGGCACATCAAGTTTTCAATTATCTGCAGAAAAAAGTTACAGTGACAAAGGGAGAGAGATGGGGCATTATTATTGTATGTATATGCCTCTATATTAGTCTGTCTCTCTTTTGTCTCTGAATCTGGAAAATCAGGGCATGATATGGCATACAAAGTTATAACAGCAAAGACATGTGCATTCATGGAATGAGTGCATGCACCTACAAAAGCCTGAAGTGCTCCTCTGATGTTTGTCCTCCAATCTCTCCTAAGGTGAAGTTTCATCTAAACGCAACATACCAGGTAAATCTTCAGGAGCTTGACTGAGCAGGAATGGCTCATAGTCTGGAGATTATAAACAGGAGACAATACTGTTCTTCTCTACATACCAGGAGAGTCGATGGTCCAGCCTAACACACACACACACACACACACACACACACACGGAGGGAGGAAGAAGAGGGGAGAGGCAGGTAATGAAACAGAGAATGAATAAAGGTTTTAAAAACACACAAGTACTTGGGACAAACAGCTGGTCATCCTCTTGCCACTCACTATTTTATACTTAATTCCCAAGTGGAACTACCTGCAGGTGAAGGTGGTGGCTCAGGGCTAGGGACAAGCAGTAAATCTGAAGTTTATATTGCTAAATTAGCTGGTCAGATTAAGCACTGAAAAGAGTCTGGCCTTCAAGTTGTTGACCCATGGCTCAGTGATAGGAAAATTTCTTCAAAACAAAGGTCTGTGTCTGCCCACTAGTGGTCAGAAGGCCAAGCTTGCAGAAGGACATAGAAGGTTTTATGGCCATCTCCATCAGCCCAGTCAGGGTATGGCCATGAACAACTGTTCTCATTTCTAAATCTGCATGATTTATCCATGGACTCTCTTTGGCAGAAGAGGAAGAGGAAAACTAGCAGACTCATCTACTTCAGAAAAACAATTCTTTTTGGAAAACACACTGAAAATCTTTGTAGATTTACAGTTTCATGTTTAAAATGGAGATTTCCAATCTATCAAAAAAAAAAACCTCTGATAACACTACTAAAGTCAACAATTGTTTTTGTCTTCTTTTCATTCTCTAATATTTTAAATTATTTTTCTGTTTTAGAACTGTGAGGGTCTTCCATTGTTAGTGGTACTGATTTGAAGGCCTTGATATAGGACTTAAAAATTTCATTAACTGTTCTCAACAGCTCTTTCATCCTTCACACTTTTCTCATAACTGTAAGCTTGAATTTCCCATAATATTTTAATACCTACTTCTCAACTCGCTATCTGTGTTCAAAGCAGAACCCTCCGTCATCAATTCTAATAGATTCAATGCTAACAATGACTAGTTTTATGGATCTTCTTTTGCCTTTTTTCTCTGCCATCTTTTATCTTAACCAATTGCTTAAGTAAACACATTTTAATTTTATATTTTTGAGACAGGGATAACGATCTGTTTTGGACCTCCCTATGTAAACAATACTGGCTTTGAACTCAGATATCTGTGTGAATCTGTCTCCCAAGTGCTGGGATTTAAGGTACTACCACCTAGAGGTGTATATTTTTTCTATATGAGTGATGTTATAAATGCCTTCAAACCCTCACACAATCCGGACAGTTGTTTCCCTTGTAATTGTGGGTTCTTGTCTATTTTGTAAAAGTAAAATGCTGAAATCACCATGTTTAATTTCTAAATCAAGCTTGAAATAGTAACTTTCTTGTGACCCCAAGATAGTACAAAATTCAAAATTGCCCTACCATGGGTGGATTTAGTTTTAACTTGTAGGAGATTTCAATTTGCAAAGTAGGAGGACTCCTGGATAATGTATTACCTGCCTTGTAAATTGTATTTTTTTGTTTGTTTGTTTATCAAGACAGGGTTTCTCTGTGTAACTTTGGAGCCTATCCTGGCACTCACTCTGGAGACCAGGCTGGCCTCAAACTCACAGAGATCCTCCTGCCTCTGCCTCCCGAGTGCTAGGATTAAAGGCGTGCTCCACCAATGCCCAGGGAACGTAAATTGTAATTTTAATTTGATCTTCAATTGAGTATTAGAGTTCATGATATGTAAATTGTGTTTATTTTAACACATTTTCAAACAAGTTTTGAGTTAACGAATACTGTTGGAAAACAAAGTTCTGAGGGAATTAAAGTCCCTGGGCTCATCTTTCTTTTTAACAATTTGTTCAGTGATGTTATGAGCATCCAGCTGACCTTGTGATAAGCAGTTTGCCAAAAATATAATGAATCATAGGAGCCACTGATTTCTTTGCTTCCTCTAACTATTTGGGAATATCCATGTCTAATATTTTGGTATCTCTATTACCAGTTCACACTATTGGTTGCAACTGCTGCTCTAACTGTGGAAATAAAGTCAGCAGCATCTTTGGGTATAACTATATTGAAGAACCAGTTCAAAAATATATGAGAACTAGCTCAGAAACCAAGAAGTCTGGGGACAGGAAGGGGTGTAGCAATTAGCTCCCCAGATTACATAATCCAAGAAATCCAATGGAATTGAAGTTTGGAATCTGGGAAACCTGTTGTTTAAATTTCAATCTAAAGATCAGAAATCCTGAGAAATGAGTCCTGGTGGGAGTCCTAAGCCAAGAAGAAAAAAAACAGATGAACCAGTTCAGGCAGAAAGGCCGGGATTGGATTTTCTTTCCACCTCTCTGTTCTGTTTAGGCCCCTCAGTGACACTTTTGATCATGGGTGACTGAGAGTGACACTACAGACTGTATATTATCATCCATCAGAATCATACACAGACAACCAGGCACTATGTGAATTATTTTCAAAGGTACTACTTTTTTTTTAACCATTTGCTTAGTGATTAGATCAATTGTTCATGAGAATGCAGTGTAGTGATTAAGAAAATCAAAACACTTCAGCAACTGGTGTTTAAGTATTCATCACTGACTTGTATCTGTTACATGCCCTTGGAAAAATGGCAAGGTTACTTTTGGAAAATGAAAAACAGTGAGGTGAAGCAGAAGTACATAAAATTAGCATAAATACACTAACATATCTATCTTTTTAGCTCATTAGTAGTTTGAGAAAGTAGGTATAATTTACAGTAATGTTGGGGAATAGTTTATGAACTTATCTGAAGTAGCTCATTGGAAGAAAAAGGGGATTAAGCACCCTGTGTGGAGACAGTCCTTCTGATGTGGCACAGAAGGAAACAATAGATAAAGAATTAGACATAGCACAAGGAAGCGTGATATCCTGGTTCTGAAACACCTCAAGTTTATATAAAGGAAATAGTCTCATTATCACATAGTACATGTGGACTTTCCCAAACAATCATTCTTATGTGAGATTGTTCAAATGAAGGCCCAACTTCAGGGTCTATGACAATGGAGAAACAGAACTCCAGACACTTTTTCTTTTCTATACTATTGTTGTTCACATGAAAATACACTTTCAAACAAATACTAAAGAATGCCTGAAATGGCTTTCAGTGTGTTCTCTGGTTTATTATGCTCTACGATCAGGAGAGTTTTTAGCCACATAGAAAAACAGCATGGAATTACAAGATGTAAGAGAATTTACTTATTTCCAGAAATCCTCCTTTTGATTCATGGGTAAACTGGAGAAAGATGATCTCTCAAGGACCAGACACCTAGTTCTAATAATCATCACAGGAAGGACAGGTTACTTGGTAACTATTGGGTCAAAGTATAAATCATCATCACCACCACCATATTCTCTCTTCCTCCCTCCCTCTCTCTTTCCTACCCTCTTTCTTTCTCTCCCTTTGACAGTGTCTTGATATGCAGATCATAATGGCCTAGAATTCTTGATCTTCCTACCTGCCTTCCTGAGACCTGGGATTCCAAATATAAATTGTCATAGTTGCTATGTGTTTTCTTTAACATCACATTCTCCTAACATTGTTGCGCCCAATAATACCTGGCTTTGAATTTGGTGTTAATGTACTATTTACTGACAACACATTGGTTACCGTACTATGAAGCTCTTAAGTTAAATTTCAGTCACAATTTGCACTAAATTGTACCCATGACGTGTTCTTTCTGGAACACCTGAAAGTTGGCATGGGGTAAAGGAATGGGGTGTGGTGGTGCTGTAATACCTGTGTCAGTCAACAGATTCAAATGGTAGAAACTACATACAGGGCCATGAAGATGGCTCAGCAGGTAATGGTGCTTTCAACCAAATCTCACAATTTGAATTTGAATCCTGGAACAACCTCATGAAATGAGTGAACTGACTTCCACAAGTTGTCCTCTGGCCTCCACACAACAGAGGTATGTACCCTCCATACACCCTATATGGAAAAAAAACAAATGAATGAAAAATTCATTACCATAGAATGAGTGGTTTAGACTACAAAAATTTGTTTTCCACAGCTCTGGGCGTGAGAAGTTCCAACCTGTTGACTTGACTCTAGGACCCTGTTTCTTATCCAGAGACATTGCATTCTCACAAAGGTGACTGATAATTTTTCGAGATAGAGTCTGATCATATAGCCAAGGCTGGTCTGTAAGTTACAGAAGTCCACCTCTACCAGTACATTGAGTGCTAAGCTTTTGGGTGTTCACCCACTGGCAGGCCTCCTCTTCTTGTTACAAAGACACAAAAGCCATCTTGAGGACCACACCCTCATGACCTAATGACCTTTCTAATGTCCACCTCCAAATATTCTCAGGATTAGGATTTTAATGTATCAACTACATAGAGAATAAGGACTGGGCTTCAATTGGACCACATTTTGTACATTGGGAGACATTTTTGGCATATTTCAAATGAAGTTGCATAGCAGATATAGGAAATTACGCATACAGCATTACAAGTACTTCTTCCCAATAACAAGCACAGATGGCCACAGACTCCCAAGAGAAATGTTCTTTTTTCACTTGTCAAATATTTAAACTCAAATTTTTATAAGGTTTTCTTTTTGTCCTTTTCAAAAATAATTACTAAAATTTAACAATAAGTTCAAAATTCCTATTTATGCTTTTTCCTGTATATAAGAGTAAGAGCTGATGTGTGAAAATATGTTGAATAGTGAGAGGGTAAGAAGAGGGAAGTGGAAAGGAGAAAAGAGAGAAGAAAAGGGAAAATAAAGGAAAGGAGGAAAAGAAGGAGAGATGGAAAAAGAAGAGATATGAGAAGAGAAGAAAAAGAAAAAGATGAGGAGAGAGGGAGAAAGATAGCAAGAAGAGATGAAATTAGACAGAAAGGAAGAAAGAAAAGGAGAGAGGGACACAATAAATGGATAGATGATAGATAGATAGATAGATAGATAGATAGATAGATAGATAGATCTCACTTAAATTCGGGGATATGCATAGCATGTGTGTTAATTCTATTTTAAGAAAGTAAAGCAAATTTCCAGAGTTCAGATTAAGTCAAAGATTGATGCTATTTTATTAACATTTCTCCTCACAAAGGCTAAGGTTATAGAAAGAATGCAGAAATGTCAAAAATCTGAGGCTGAAATTATACAGTTTCCAAGGAGTTCCTAAATTTCATTTTTATTTCATTTCATGTAAGAAGATACAAGTGAAACCTTTCTTTCTTTGGTAACCATAAATTTGGCTGATGAGATGGCACATCAGCCCTATTCACAGCAGTGCATTTCATTTTAATTGCTGTGACCTTTAAGCACCCTCTGCCCCCCTCTGAGTTACTTACTGAATAGATTATTTATGGAGGAGAGCATCTCTCAACACTGGCCATTGATGAAGTTTGTAGGTAACAAGGTACTCAGTATATTAAGATTATCTGTTCAACTCATTGTTTTCTAGAAGCCAGTCACTTTTATACACACCTCCTCAAGCAATCCAATTGCCTTCCGAGAGCTCAGAGCCTTTTACCTTAAATATTCTTTGCATTCCTCAGAACACCTTTATTCAGACTATGATTTTCTTTAGATGCACAAATATGACACCCAGGGAAAGAGAACAACCTAATTGAAGCTGTCTTGAATGACTTTCTTCTTGGCAATCTTTACTACAATATCTATTTTTACACACACTTGTTTTATTCATTTTCAAAATGGTTAAGGTTTCCAAGTCTGAAATAAATTACATTTTTCAGTTTTCAATACTCTGGATAATTTGAATGGTCAACTTAGCTTGGAAAATTCATAGTAAGAATGTAAAAATTTTTAAATAATATATTAGAGCTGACAATAAGGGGGGAATGAAGGATAGGCTAGTATAGTTCTGAATATTAAGATGTGGGGTTTTTTTACTATGAAAAAAACTGTTTCTCCTCTTAAACTGGCTTCTTCCACATGCAAATTTCAAAGCTATTAATGTAGGCTTTTTATCTGTTTCTATATACAATGAGGCAGTGTGTAGCTAAGACAAGTTATCAGTATATATGTCTATGTACTACAGTACCATGAGAACATAGATTAGACAGTGCAGTATGGATCTCTCAGCCAGGGCCCATTAGCAGTATTCACAACTTGCCCAATTCTCTTTATATTTCTAAATATTTTCAACTTGACATCATCGATTCTCATCATTTCTCAGTTTCTCTTCAGAGAGGCAGCTTTTTCTGTCATACAAGCTTACTTCTCCTTACAGCCCATTTCCTTAAAAGGCTTACTCATTCTTCATATCGATCTTATGTTACACAACTAACACATGAATAAATCATCACTCTGAAACCTTTAAATCACAAAAAGCCACATTGAATCAACTGTAGAAGATTCCTTCTCTGTAACCACAATCAGTTGTCTTACAGAGTTCTCTTTTGTTAGAGATTCAGGGTAAGACTTTGGCTAATTAAACATTTATACATGAACACATTATTTTACTCCTAAAGGAAACCAATGTATTTTCCTGATATACTTGTTTGTTTAAGGGTCAGTTTAGAATTTCCCTCAGATTCCATATAGTTGGTGTCAATTCTTCAAATAGCATTTTGTGGTATTCCATACTTGACATTTCACAACTATCGTCTTGAATAAAACTCATTTTTTTCTGAATTTGAATATTATACACTGAGCACCTGTGTATTTAAATCCTTTGCACATATATTTTTGATACTAATTTAAGAAAATAAATTCTGAATTAGAGCAAGTGTGTTTAAATTTTGTTGAGCTAACATACTGCTTTCAAATTATTTTGTATCATGGTTATTTGGTAGTTGACCAGATTTAAATATCATTACAACCAGTGAAGACTGACACTTGATCAGTGTGCTGCTTAGTTTTGTGTCAATTTGACACAGGCTAGAGTATCCAAGAAAGGAGAAGATCAATTAAAGAAATGCTGCCATTAGAATTGGCTTGTAAGCACAATTGAGTGATCATTTTCTTGATTGTTTATTGACATGGGAGGGTCCAGCTAACTGTGAATTCTGGCCTAGTAATTTAACCAAATGTAAAAAAAGTCAGGGATGATAAGGGTCAAAGATGACCGAGACCAGGGGTTGGCCCATCAGGATAGGAAATCCTACAGGCTTTGCTAGCCAAGCAGGATCTGTTGGGAATCTACAGTTATCTAATTGCTACATGAAAGGGAATAGATGAAGCACCTGTTGTGTTTATGTTGAGACTCCATGGATGTAACTTACTGCTTCCTGGCAATTCTTAGAGATACAATCTCACAGGAGACTTTCTTTTCTTCTGGATTTATAGTCTTTCTAGGAGGTGGGAGGGAAACATTTCAGATAAGCAAAACCTAAGATATTGAATATTGAATATTAAATCTTAACACAATTTTATAAGAAAAATAAAATGAATCCAAACAGGTAACATGAGAGGTAAAAAAGGAAGGAAGGAAGGTCAAAGGAAAAGGTAAAGGAGTGGGTACATACAAACATGTAAAGCCAAATAGTTGCCTAATTCAATAGCAATATTGCCTTTAGTGAAGGTAATGGAAAAATGTCTAAAGAGCATTCCAATCCTAGATGAAAGTACGAACTGAGGGAGCAGAGTGTAAGAGGGCTGATGATCCTGAAACCATACCGTCTGTCTATAGTCCCAGCTTCCAGAAATCCTGGGTTCCATGACACGATAGAGTTTCAAAAAAAGTAAAAGGGTTTGGGAGACAGAGTAGAGTCGAATATGTTAATGTTTTGATGACATATTGCATCATAACCCTTATTTTATAAGGATTTTGTAACTGTTGGGAAGCTGGGAGTGTGGCACAGCACTTAGCAGGGATTTCAGTCTCCACCACCACATCAAAGGGAGTGTAGTGGCAAACACCTGTGATCCCCACCCTCAGGAGGTGGACACAGGATGGCCAGATGGTTAAGATGACCCTTGGCTATATAGCCATCTCAAGGCCATTTGGAATACATGACACCCTGCCTCAAAGAAAATAAAAACAGAAAAGATTATTTCATATGTTGTTCTACTAATAAAGGTAATTTATTAAAAATTGAAAACCCCCTAATTCTTACTGGGACATTCAGCTCAACAAAAGTTTACAATGCTATTGTATGAGGAAACTCTTTCTCAACAGATGGGCAAATTTACTAATAGTTACATGTTTTTTAAAAGTTGATTTTTTCCCCAAAGCTCTTGGTGTATTCTATGTTGTTGAAGATACATGTGAGGAAGAAAAGAGAAATTTCTCTTTTCCTTCGAAAATTAAATCTTCACTAAAAGCAAAGTCTAAATGATGGGGAGTCTTACCACTTGCATGATATGCTATAATCCTCCCCTCCCCCAATAACATCTCCCCTCTCTTCTATGATAGAGGTAATGGCAGTTTTTAGTATCACATTATGTTAGAGACTATCCCCATGGTAGTTTCGTAGCATATTTTCCATCTCTTGAAGTGAGAAAAAGCAGAAGTTTCTCCTCTGAGAGCTTTAGCTGGTGGTAGATTAAGTCAGCACATAGCATGAGGGGAGGAGAGAAGACAATGCAAGGAAGAGCTCAGAAGCTCCGAATGTAAATGAACGTTAATCATGAAAAACACTGATTAAAGTGTAATGATGTAAAAGTTAATCTAGCTACTGTGCAATTAACTCAAAATTACAACCATACATTGTATGTGTAATCACATCCTAAGAAACATATTACATTTTAAAAAATGAAACCGCTTTAACAGGGTACTTATGTGAGGCTGCTGACAGATAGCTCTACCAATTTGATAATTAACTTTTTAAGGCTACTTCACATTTTGTGTTCCTAATTAATGCCTACTTAATTTTTGATACATTCTATATTAGGTTAAGTGCCAATTAAGTGCTGTGCAAGCTCTAGGAGTGGAAAAAATTTCTCTAAACCTCAAAAGCCATGTGATTTTATCATTAGATGGTTCAATAGAGACTGACTCAGAATAGTGCTTTTCCTACAAACACCACAACAAATTTATCTTAGAATAAGACTATTCAACAATGCAATGTGATTGGCTGGAATGGCCTCTCCCTAATTCAAGAATCTATGATGTCCACTGGTGTGATGGTCTCTTTCTCTTTACATGCCCTGAGGTGCAAATCTTTTCCCAAGGATCTCTGCAAGGCTCCATCAGGTGTCCTTAGCATTTCTCCCATGCAATGGAAGGCAGTGGTAGAGCCTAGAGCTGAACTCTTACCAGAGACAGGATGGTTCATCCACACCAGACCAGAGGTTATAAGACTTAGCAGAAACAATTAAGAAGTAATTGCCTTATATTTAGCCTCCATTTCGATTTTAATAGAATGGGCATCTGGTTTGGAGATACAGGTTGGTGGTTACAAGGACTTGCAGCTTTTAGAGAGGACCAAAGCTGAGTTCCCAGTACCTATGTTCACCAGCTCACAACCATCTGTAACTCCAGATCCAGGGAATTCAAAAGGGATGGCAATGATTCTAACTGTAATTGCTAGGATTAGCTACATATGCCAGATACAGCAGATAATACCACAAGTAATATTAATTTGTAGCTGATGTGTACATACAAGGAACACATCAGCTCACGTAATTCTCACATGAGACAGGGTTTTTCTGTATAACTTCTCTGGCTGTCCCATAACTCGCTGAAAACAAATTTTAATTTCTGTATATAATATGTGCTATACTGTTTCCTTATCTGTAAGATAAGGAAATTCTCCAATTTTCCTTGTTATATATCCATAAGTTCATGTAATTGAAGATAATATCAAACTCTATACCCATTATGCTTTTTCCTATATACGTATGCCATGATAGAAACAATTTATTAATTGGGTATAGTAAAAGATATACAATAGTAAATAAAGAGGTAGGAGACTATAAAAATACACTGAAATAAAAGTCAGGTTAATGTGGTATCTCTCTCCAAATAGCTCTTTATATTATACTTACCATTCTTCTTGTGATGGTGTATAATAATGCAGTTCCTATGTACTTAGATGAAGGAAGCTAAATGAGTGAGACTTTGAGGCATAGCATTGTAACCATGGGTAAAGCTTATTAAACTTTATCAGATCATTAGAGACTACACAATACCTTGAAGCCAAGTTGTATCAGATAACCAATGTGAATATTTCAAACTTCAAGTGTTTCATACAGTATGGCTACACTGAACATGATTGTCAGGAATTATTGACATACTAAAAAAGAACAAAGTGGTTTCATAATACTGCTAGGAACAGAACAATGAACTCCTTCGGGAATGTAGATTAGTTATTTGTATTTTTTAAATGTTTCCAATCTGAGATTAAAGATGGCTAGGTGTTATGAAAGTCAAACTGATGGTAATAGGGTGAGATGATATTAGCATATTTTTCAGGATACCTTTACTTGAAGTATCAAATATATGTAAACAGAACATCAAGAAAGGGGGTAGATAGGTTTTATGAGCCAGAGGACCAGAATTCCTGCCTCAAGAAAGTGTCTGTAGACATGAAAGAGATACTGCATGAAATCTCAATAATACAGTTAACTATACAAAACATATACAAGAATACACCAGTCAACCTGTCAAATTGTACGGGAAAATATTTCACAAAGCCACACACTCTTGGACAAAAAGCCTCAGGAAATTAATGGCTACTGCAAGAAGGATAATTGGTTTGCTCTAAAGATATATTCCTGTTAGGTTATCCAATCCTAAATAATCATCCATAAACCTATGGAGTGGGATATATACTATATATGTATATATACTTATATACATTATATATATATATATACATATATATGTCATATACACTTATAGAAGAATAATTAATGAATTCAAGAGAAGGCCATGGAGAGAGGTGGAGGAGATGAAGGAGTAAATTAGATGAATTAGATGCACTTAAGTATACTATTGCCAAAAACATTTTTAAGTGTACAAATTATGAGTGTATACTTGGAAGAGTTTTAAGGTAAGCACATCCAGGAACCACGGCTCATATCAAATGCAGACTACCACTTACTTAAGGAAGCTGGCACACACTGGTCACCCATTACTTCCTCCTAAGGTTAATCACCATTCTAATTGGTAACACCAGATGATGATTATTGTGTGCAGAGTGTGCTCAAAGATGAATTATAGTCCGTGATGGTAAGATTTCTTTATTCAAGAAAGCACCAGGGCAAAATGCAGGCCAGAGTGAGGTCATAGGAACCCAGCTATCTCGGCCAGAGAGAAGGGGCAAGGGTCTCCACATGCAGCCCTTAAGAAGCTTCCCTTATGTCACCCTGGCTTTCCTTCACCACGCCCTTATGGGCGAGTCCTGGGTCCACCTGGCACTTGTCCCAGGACTATTGGGTGGGGCTAGGGTGTTTCCCTACAATTCCCCTTTTAGTCTAAAAGAGGATTAAAACTTAATAGTGTAAAATATCCAAAACTAACAATCATAAAGGTGAAATATAGGAAGATACAATAATCTGCTATTGCACATCCTAACTATGTCTATTCCAGCTAAGCCCTAAAGTCATGTGGAAAAGGTGTCTAACTTGAACACCTCCTTCCAAACCCAACTCTAAACAATAAGAAGGTCATTCTTAACTAGGCTTACACTACCCTAATAAACAATAATGGGGAACAGGGGCGTAGCATCTTCTAGGTTACTTCCTGCTGAAATGGGATGATGGTAGTCATGTGGGGGTCCTGTGGAAAAAAAAATGCTAGTACAGGGAAAGTCTCTAATGAGTTATGTCTAGTCCATGTTAGGTGATACTTGTTTGATTGAAGATCTACCTTGAAATCCTCAACTTGACTGAAGTCATTACTCGAGGTTCTGGTTGGAGTGTCAGTCGAAACGGAGTGAGTTGAATTCAGTGCAGTCAGGGAGGTGTAGTCCAATTCTTTTTCTGAATCATGCAGGGATTGTTGTCAGGCTCGTTCTCATTGGCTGTATGGGACTCAAACATAAGTGTCATTAGAGAAATGTTTGCTTGTTCATGTATGTGTACTGGGAAAGGCAATCCTTGAAGAACAACAATTATGAGAGGGTGTAGGCCTTGAAAGAAAGAGCCAAGAAAAGACAAAGTCCTCTTATTCTTCATTTATTCTGTATTACAGCCATTGGCTTTTTGATATAACACAGAAACTTTAAAATGTTGTTAAATAACATGCTTGGATTTTAGAGTAGGAAAGCCAAATCCAACTCTAAATCCAGCATCAATTTAATTGAATAGGGACTAGGAAATGAAGAGAAATAGAGTTACTTGAGATACAGCTATAAATTTTACCGTATGGCACATTCCTTTTGTTCAATGGTTATAGCTACGTTCTTTCCTTAAGTATCTACATATGTAGTGTCCTTTGACTTCCGGAGGTGGGTTCCTGAGAGGATGAAAACAAAGAACTTTCCATCCTTTGGGAGGCTTGTATTTAGTTCATGAGATACACCTCAGTAAATACCTGTCAGTCATCCTTGTTGAGAGGGTTGTCTTCCTCAACTCGAATCTTGATCAATTTTGATGGTATCCAAAGATTTTCTTCTCCCGTGGAGACAAATGCAAAACCTTTACCCCAACATAATATATGTCTAGGTTTCCATACCAAGGTCAGCACATCTTTGAAATACACTGGTTGCTTCAGTTCAGCAGTTTTTTCCGCAGTCCAGTGTCTTTCCACAGCTGTTTGTCCACTGTCATTGGCATTAAGAAAATTTATCATTAATAAAGCATTATGCAATCTATGTTTGGGGGGTTTCAACTTACCAGCTTGCCTGTGGAGCATCTCCTTAAGTGTCCTGTTAGACCTTTCAATGACTGGTTGTCCTGTAGGGTTGTGTGGTATACCTGTGACATGCTTAATATTATAATATTTGAAGAACTGTTCCATTTTTGTGGAGACTTATGCTGGAGCATTGTCAGTTTTTATCTGCACCGGTATACCCATAACTGCCATCACCTCCAGTAGGTGTGTAATAACAGAATCAGCTTTTTCAGAGTTGAGAGCAGTAGCCCATTGGAAACCTGAGAATGTGTCAATGGTATGATGCACATATTTCAAGTTTCCAAATTCTGTAAAGTGAAAGACATCCATTTGCCAGATCTCATTCCTCCAAAGGCCTTTAGAATTACATCCTGCTGGCAGTGGAGTTTGGTTATAAAAGGAACAAGTAGGACAGTTTCTCACTATCTCATTGGCTTGTTGCCAAGTGATGGAGAAGTCCTTCTTTAAACTCTTGCTATTTACATGATTTTTTTTATGAATTTCTGAGGCTTCTAGCACAGTGCCAATCAATAAATGATCGATCTAGTCATTGCCTTGTGCCAGTGGGCCTGGCAGACCCGTATGGGATCTGATATGCGTAATGTACAGTGGGTTATTTCTGTTTCTGATTGTTTCCTGTAACTGCAAGAACAACGAGGTTAATTCAGTATTATCAGGGACGAATTCTGCGGTCTCTATGTGCAAGATGACTCTCTCTGCATATTGGGAATCAGTAACTATATTAAGAGGTTCCGTAAAATCCATAAGCACCATGAGAATTGCATATAATTCTGCTTTCTGTATAGATGTATATGGACTTTGAACTACTTTACTTACTTCACCTGCTTTATAACTAGCCTTACCTGTTTTGTTAGCATCAGTGTAGAAAGTAAGAACTCCAGAAATGGGAGTTTGTCTTACAATGTGTGGAAGAATCCAAACTGTCTTTTTTATTAATTTAATTCTGTCAGTTTTGGGATAGTTGTTACTAATTGTTCCCCAAAAGTCGGTAAGAGCTATCTGCCAATATTCCTTATCCTTCCATAAGGAGGAAATTTCAACATTAGTTAAAGGTACTCTAATCTCCGCTGGATCTTTCCCAGTCAGCTGACAAAGTCTTAATTTGCCCTTTAAAATCAAATCAGAAATCTTTTTTATATATGTCTTTAACTTTTTGTTCTGCTTATGTGGCAGGAGTATCATTCCAATATAGTGTCTTCCCTCTACATCAGAATCCGAGAAGGGTATTCTCTGGATGGCAAGATAACCAGAATGCAGTCTAGGTCAAGGTTTATCTGATCTACATGTGCATCCAATATTCTGTTTTCTACCCATTATAGCTCTTTTACTGCCTCAGCAGATAATATTCGTGGACTGTTTAAGTCCTTATCACCTTTTAGTGCCATTTTTAAATGCTTTAAGTCATGTCCTTCCACAACAATAATCGTCTGTAATTTAGAAATTTCTCCTAGTAGCTTCGGAAGACTGTTGAGAGTTTGATAACGATAACGGTCCCTTCTTATTTGTATCTTTTGAGGTCTCATTCTTTATAAGTCTATCTTATATCCTAAATAGTTAATAGAATCTCCACTTTGTATCTTTTCTGGGGCAATTTGTAAACCCCATCTAGGTAGAACCTCCTTCACCATTTCAAACATACGTTCCAAAGTTTCCTCATTAGAATCTGCTAAAAGAATATCATCCATATAATGATAAACAAGAGATTGAGGAAATTTTCTACAAATTATTTCCAAAGGTTGTTGTACAAATTGTTGACATAAGGTGGGGCTATTTAGCATCCCCTGAGGTAAAACCTCCCATTGGTATCTCCAAACTGACTGTGAGTTATTAAGAGTTGGCACTTACCAATGCATGTGATTGTTGGCAAACATTTTCACTGTTATAACTTAAAGATGCTATGTGTGATGACACTTTAAGCATTTGTTTGTGAATATGGACACAAATCTATAAGTGTATCCTGAGAATGGAATTGCTGTGTGGCAGATTGTGTTAGGTAACTGGCTATCCTACTTTGCTCAAGACTGTCCCAATTTTCTAACAAGTCAGAACAGTTTATGTCACCAAATGTGTATATGCTCATTACCATGTCACCAGGACTTGAAATTATGTTTTTATTTGTTGTTTCTGTTTAAATTTGTAAAGACACAGAAACTCAATGTAAAGTCAGTAGAACACAGAGTTCCTCATTTTCAATATGTTAAATTATGCTGTTGGCATAGGAGTATTCTTGGATCTTGGTGGCAGACAGTCATTAAAGTGGAAGTATAAAATGAATGACCCCAAAAGGAATTGCCCCAATCCCATCTTCCCTAATTGAAAGACCCCTCAACACATTTTTTGTCTCAAATGTAGCAACTTCTCTTTTCTCTTTCTTTCACACAAGTTCTTTTTTGACATCTAGATATTCCTTATGGTTATCTTCGGTTTTTAAATTGGATTCGTTTTCCTAAACAGCAAATGTGTGTTGATTCCTTCCAAGTCAACTCAAGCATACCCTGAAATCATTCTAATATATATATATATATATATATATATATATATATATATATATATATATGTCAGTTTACTACTATGTTACCTGGAAAACTTGAAGACACTTTCCATATCACATGAAATTCGGGTTCTAAGGGGCAAAAAGGTCAGCTGATGAAAGGGCTTATCCCATGAAATCCTGATAACTTGAGTGATACCTTGAACCCACCATAGAAGGAGAAAACCGACCTTTCTGACCTTCCCATGAGCACCATGATCCATGTGCAAGCCTACAACCTCTTGACACATTGACGCCAATCAATTCGATTTTAGAAGCAGTTTCTAAGTTGCTCAAGGCTGGGGCCCTATTAGTTGTCACCTCTCCAGTGCTTAGAAAAGTGAAAGTTTTGTGATATAAATAGGGAGGTGTGACCAAAAAATATTTCTCAAAATGATGATTTGCATGGCCATGTAGCATGCCTGATTTCAAAAGTCAACTTCAGAAAGGCAAGTACCGAGTAAAAACATCACAGATCAATATTTTGAAGAATTTTTAGCTTAACTTTTCCAAATGGCACCCTGTGTTTCCTAAAATAAGAGCATAACTAATACTAACCAAACTTCACACAAGAAACAACATCAACTGTAGAAATGTATTATTTTACTACATTCTGTTCAAACCCAGATAAAATTATGCATTGAAATGGAATTTACCATGTCTTAGAAAAACACCAAATATTTATTCACTACAGAATACTGAAAAGCTGTTTTTGTTTCTTCATTTCTGTTTTTGGTATAATTTGCATCACTTTCCTCTTCTCCCTTCATTTTTCTTGATACATCAATGTGCTGTTAATATCCACGAAACTAACCTGTTTCCCTGCTGTTACTGTTGCACTAAGAATTCAAATTAATTAATTTTATTATGGCATGATCTTTCAAATGTCAACTTTAGAAAGTTAACTTTTTTCTCCTCAGCCATGTTTGTGTGTACAATAAAAAGAACCATAACAGTATGTGGAAGGTTAATCAAATGTGCTCAGGACTAGCCCAACTTCAATGCTGTACTCCTGTGAACCCCCTGTGTCCTAGCAAACTAGGACACTGTTGTTTAATAAGTGTAAATTCACTCATAGTTTCACTAGTAGTTCTGGTTAAATTTCTTATGGACCTCACTCTTGAATAGATAGTGGGTTTGAATAGAGTTTGCTTTATTTTGTTTTGTTTGTTTGTTTTGATATAGGGTCTCATGCAGCTCAATTCCTTTATCGAACTGAAGATGAACTCGAAATTCTGATCCTCCTGTTTCCACCTCTTGAGTTCTGGAATTATTGGCATGTGCCACTACTTAGTGTATGTACTGCAGGAGATTAAACCCAGAGCTTTGTGTATGCTAAGGCATCATTCTTCCAACTGACCTACATCTTCAGTATTTTGGAACATATTGATAAGCATCTTTTGATTCTCTGGAATCTACTTTCTTTGTTACATATTTTTCCTAGTATAAATAGCACCTGGTAACATCTAGATATCCCATTCTGCCTAAGTATACGTAGCTTTGAGCCTTTTTGGAGTTCAGGCCACCTGATACATTTCCTGAACTCAGTAGGACAATGTTTTCAACCTATATCTTTTTTTTATTGTGCCTGCATATCTGTCTTTTGATACATGTTTCTATTCCTCTCAAGTTGTCATGTCATCTACAGATTAAGAATATAAGTATCTGGTCTCCACAGAGGTGCTGCTTTTCCATGCAAAACAAGTAATTACTTTACTTGGTTTTCTATTTGTCATTAAAGCACATGCATTCATTCAAAATGGACAAGTACTTCACATAGAGAAAATGATACCTTACATCATTTTGAACCTTGGAATGGAATTTTTGAAAGTAAAATTTTGGTGTGACTTTTGTCCCAAAACCTGTTGGGATAGAAAGATCTCATCAGCCCACTCTCAGCCCACTGAGAGAGTAAGAGGGATACTCTCTCAGTTTAAACACACTGGGGAGGGTCTAGGCCCTGCTCCAAATGATATGACAGACTTTGAAGATCCCCCGTGGAAGGCCTTTCTTACCCTCCCTGGGGAGCAGAAAGTGGTTGGGATAGGAAGTCAATGAGGGGCAAGGCAGGAGAGGAGGAGGAGGGAACTGAGACTGACATGTAAAAGAAGCTTGTTTCTAATTTAAATAAAAATATGCATGCTACAAGAAAAAGGAAAGAAAGATCTCATCAGGGCTCAGCTAGGTCATCAGCGTATATGAAAATTGTGTTTTCTGTTGCAGTGGAACATTTGGCTTGCTTTTCATTCAAAAATCCTATGCACTGGTATAGTGGGAAATTACCAATACAGTGTCAGGTAGAAATATAAGGGTATTTAATAGAGAAAAGCCTTACTTACAGACCGACCTAGCCAGCCAGCCCTAAATAGACATGGCTACAGCTTCCCCTACAATTCCCCTTTTAGTATAAAAGAGGATTAAAACTTAACAGTGTAAAGTATCCAAAATTAACAATCATAAAGGTAAAATATAAGAAGATACAACAATCTGCTTATGTCACATCCTAACTATCTATTTTAACTAAACCCTAAAGTCATCTGAAAGAGGTGTCCAAGCCTGAACACCTCCTTCCAATCCCAACCATAAACAATAAGAAGCTATCCCTAACTAGATATATATGCTCTCCTAAGTGACAACAATGGGGGAAGAGGGCATAGCATCCTCCAAGTTACTTCCTGCTGAAATGGGATGATGATAGCCATGTGGGGTCCTGTAGGAAGAAAATGTTAGTGTAGTAAAAGTCTTGAATGTTTTGTATCCAGTCCATGTTAGATGGGATTCTCTTGATAGATCTCTCTTGAAATCCTCAACTTGGTTGAAGTCAGTATCCGAAGCTTTGGCCAGTGTGTCCATTGAAATGGGGCAAGTTGGATCCAGTGCAGTCAAGGAGGTGTGGGCCATTTTCTTTCCAGAGTGTCCAGGGATTGCTGTCAGGCAGGTCTTCATTGGCTGTGTGGGACTCAAACATAAACAGTTAGCAGAGAAATGTTTGCTTGTGTATGTACACATACTGTGAAAGGCAACCATGGAAGAATAACAGTTATGAGAGGGTGTACACCTTGAGAGAAAGATCCAAGAAAAGACAAAGACAGTCCCCAAATTCTTCTTTTATTCTGTATTACATCAATTGGCTTCTTGGTACAATACAGAAACACTAAAGTTTAGTTAAATAACATGCTTGGATTTTAGAGGAGGAAAGCCAAATCCACCTCTAAATCCAGCATTGGTTTAATTGAATAGGGACTAGGAAATAAAGAGAAATAGAGTTCTCTGAGAGAGGGCTGTAAAGTTTACCATATGGCACGTTCCTTTTGTTTGATGGTTATAGCTACTTTTTCTTCTTAAGTATCTACCCATGCAGTGTCCTTTGCCTTCTGGAGATGAGTTTTCCTGTGAAGATAAAAGCAAAACACTTCCCTTTCCTTTGGGAGGTTTCTATTTAGTTTATGAGATATACCTTAGTAGAATACCCATCATTTGTCCTCGTCGAGAGGTTTTTCCTTTTCCACTCGAATCTTGATCAACTTTGATGGTATCCAAAGTTTTTCTTCTCCTGTAGAAATCAATGCAAAACCCCAACCCCAACATAACACATGTCCTCGTTTCCATACAGAGGTTAGTACATCTTTGAAGTATACTGGCTGAGTTCAGCAGTTTTTTCCGTAGTCCAGTGTCTTTCTGCAGCTGTTTGTCCTTTTTCATTGGCATTAAGAAAGTTTAGTGTTTATAAAGCATTATGCAACCTATGTTTGGGGGAGTTTACTCTTCCAAGCTTGTTTGTTGAACATCTCCTTAAGTGTTCTATTAGATCTCTCAACCACTGTTTGTCCTTGTGTGGTATACCAGTAACATGCTTTATGTTACAATATTTGAAAAATTGTTCCAATTTTGTAGAGACATATGCCGGAGCATTGTCAGTTTTTATTTGTGCAGGTATACGTATAACTGCCAACACCTCTAGCAGGTATGTAATAACAGAAACAGCTTTTTCAGAATCAGCTTTTTAAGAGCAGTAGCCCATTGGAACCCTGAGATTTGTCTATAGTATGATGCACATATTTCAAATTTCCAAACTCTGCAAAGTGAAAGACATCCATCTGACAAACCTCATTTCTCCGAATGCCCTTAGGATTACAACCTGCTGGCAATGGAGTTTGATTATAAAAGGAACAAGTAGGACAGTTTCTTACTATCTCCTTGGCTTGTTGCCAAGTAATGGAGAAGTCCTTTTTCAAACCTTTGCTATTTACATGATGTTTCTTATGAAATTCTGGGGCTTTTAGCACACTTCCAATTAATAAACGATCAATCTCATCATTGCCTTGTGCTAGTGGGCCTGGCAGACGCATATGGGATCTGATATGTGTAATATATATAGGATTACTTCTGTTTCTGATAGTTTCCTGTAATTGTAAAAACAGAGAAGTTAATTCTGTATTATCAGGAACAAATTCTGCAGTCTCAATATGTAACACGACTCTCTCTGCATATTGAGAATCAGTAACTATATTAAGAGGTTCTGTAAAATCCATAAGCACCATGAGAATTGCATATAATTCTGCCTTCTGTACAGATATATATGGACTTTGAACTACTTTACTTAACTCACCTGCTTTATAACATGCCTTACCTGATTTTTGGCATCAGTGTAGAAGGTAAGAACTCCAGAACTGGGAGTTTATCTTAAAATACGTGGAAGAATCCAAACTGTCTTTTTTTATGAATTAATTCTGTCAGCTTTGGGATAGATGTTGCTAATTGTTCCCAAAAAGTCAGTAAGAGCTACTTGCCTTTATTCATTATCTTTCCATAAGGAGGAAATTTCTTCATTAGTTGAAGGTACTATAATTTCTGCTAGATCTTTTCCAGTCAGTTGATGAAGTCTTAATTTTCCCTTTAAAATCAAATCATAAATCTTTTCTATATATGTCTATAATTTTATTCTGTTTATGTGGCAGAAATATCCATTCCAATATACTGTCTTCCCTTTGCATCAGAACTCCAGAAGGGTATTCTCTGGATGGCAAGATAACCAGAATACAGTCTAAATCAAGTTTTATCCGATCTACCTTAATATTATGCATCCAATATTCTGTTTTTTACCCATTGTAACTCTTTTTCTGCCTCAGCAGGTAATATTCTCAGACTGTTTAAGTCCTTATCACCTTTAAGGGCCATTTTTAAATGCTTTAAGTCATGTCCTTCTACACCAATAATTGTCTATAATTAAGAAATTTCCCTTAATATTTTCTGAAGAGAATTAAGAGTTTGATACCGATCTCTCCTAATTTGTACCTTTTGAGGTCTGATTCTTTGTAAGTCTATCTTGTAACCTAAATAGTTAATAGAATCTCCTCTTTGTATCTTTTCTGAGGCAATCTGTAATCCCCAACGAGGCAGAACTTCCTTCACCATTTCAAACATACATTCCAAAGTTTCTTTATTGGAATCTTATATAAGAATGTCATCCATATAATGATAAACAAGAGATTGTGAAAATTTCTTATGAATTATTTCCAAAGGTTGCTGTACAAAGTGCTGACACAAAGTAGGACTATTTAGCATTCCTTGTGGCAAAACTCTCCACTGATATCTCCTAACTGGCTGTGAATTATTAAGAGTTGGTACAGTAAATGCAAATCTTTCTCTATCATTTTCCTGTAACAGTATTGTGAAGAAACAGTCTTTTAGATCAATGACTATGATAGGCCATCCTTTAGGTATTAAGGAAGGTAATTGCATTCCAGGTTGCAAAGAGTCCATTGGTTGAATTACCTTATTTATGGCTCTCAGATCTGTCAGCATTCTCCACTTACCTGACTTCTTTTTGATAACAAATACAGGAGAATTCCAAGGACTGGTAGATTCCTCTATATGTCCAGCATCTAGCTCTTCCTGTACTAAATTTTTATAGCCTCTAGCTTCTCAGAGGTCATAGGCCATTGTCCTACCCAAACTGGTTCATCTGTAAGCAACTTCAATGGCAGGGTCTTTGGCTCCTCTGAAGGTTCATCATTTGTACCTATCATCATTTCTGTACAGCATGGATGGTTGGTAACCGTTTTCCTAACCAGATCTTTTCTACTATCTAAAGATTGTACATAATTTATATCTGACATTGGAGGAATATTAATCTGAGTATTCCATTGCTGTAAGAGATCATGACTCCAGAGATTTGTAGCTATATCTGCCACGTATGGTTTCAGTATCCCTTTCTGTCCTTCCAGTCCAATGCAGACCACCGAGTTAACAATCTGTCGAACTCTAGAGTCCCAATTCCTAAAAATGGTGGGTAGACTGATGGTGTACGAGTAACAACCTTAGAAGAATAGTCATGATACCTGGGTGAAGAAGATGCCTGGGATTGGAGTGATTCTGCTTCTGAGGCATCCCAATGATCTTTAAGCCTAGTAATGATGTCCTTTTGAAAAGTTTCAATCTCCTTAATCATAAAAGATTCCAAGCATGTTAGTGAATCTGTGAATAGCTCTAACTGCTCATCTACATGTTTTTCGAGGTCTTTAATACGATCATCCTTAGGCAGCATCTGGATGGCATGGAAACTGCCTTCTAGGTATTGGAGTCTAGATTTGAGGTCATGATTTGTTGATTTTGAGTCCTCAGCAATCGACTGTATGGACCTATGTAATCTGTCAGCCCTGTGCTGTAAATTATCTTCCAAACATTCAAATCTAGACTCAAATTTGTGATCTGTTACCTTGGATGCTTCAATAATTGATTGAATGGCATTGTCCAATTCTTCAACTCTATCCTGGGTATCTTACACCTTTGCATCTAATTTCTGGGTAACATTGGTTATCTGAGTTTCTAGCTGGCTACAGATATTTTTTAGTTCGTCATGGTCTTCTGACAGCCTAGCCTCTAAAGCCTCAGACACGGAGGATCTCTCTGTGTTTATCTTATCATAAATATGCTGCATCTCATCAGACAGCTCTGTGTTTAGCGTATTGGATACAGAGCCAAGTTTATCCTCCAATTTCTGTTCCACTTGCTGCACAATTGTGGTCTGACCTAATCTTTTCTCGAAAACCTCATAGCGTAAAGCTGTTATTTCCTGTAAGTAGGTGGTGAGGTTGTCCTTATCCCTATTCCTGAGTCCTCTGGCTAGTAATACTATTTGTACTAGCAAGCTAAATGCCATTACGGTATACAGGCTGGTAATTGGCAGATTAGCATCCTCCTCAAACAGTGAATTCATGTAATTAGCAAAAATATTACCAATTTTAGCAAATGATAAATATTTTGCCATAATAATACCTTATTTCTACTCCAGATGCAGTAACTATCTTTGACCAGTGGGTGGCAAAGGTGTTCAGTTAGTCTGCGGCGTTTGGCAGTGGTGGGTGGCAGTGTGGAGAGAGGTCACAAAAGTGGCTTATCTTATACAGTATATGGCCTTGCGGCTGCAACCACTGAATAAGGCGAGGCTTTAATGCCACTGCATGGACCCTGCTGAAAGCCAAGATCTACTCCGACTCGGTTCAAGGGCTGGAGGCCACCGGGTGCAGGTAGGCAGCAGTCCAAGCTGGTCCCGAGCACAAGGTGCATGGTGGTAAAACCGTAGGAGGTCTGTGTGAATCTCCAAGCTGGGAGCAGCTGGGCGGCAATGGGTCATCTGGGAGCTGGGAACACCTATGAAGAGAGGAACCATTCCCCGCCAAGGCCGCAGGCCAGGTGGGACCCACAGCCTGTCCCAAATGGGTGTAGGTTTCCAATATCCCACTTCTTACACCAGATATAGTGGGAAATTACTAATACGGAGTCAGGTAGAATTATAAGGTTATATAATAGGGAAAAGCCTTACTTACAGAGCGACCTAGCCAGCCTGCATGGCAGTAGTCTGTACCACAAGTACAAAAGTGAAACCAAAAGAGAAACGCAGTTCCCAAGCGTGGTCAGGCACACCTGTAGCCAGTTCCTAAGTAGGTGTGGCTACAGCTTCCCCTACACACTAGGGGTATTTTTATTCATATGAATTATATGAGATTATTGTTAATTGGAAATAGAGAACCATAGCCTTATTTTAATAATATGCGTTATATCATATTGAATATATTTTAAATACATTTTATTTAAACTTGAAGCAGTCTTATTTTACATACCAACCCCAGTTCCCTCTACCTCCTGTCCTCCCATGCCCCCCACCAATCAACCCAGCCCAGCCCATCCTCTCTCCAGGGGTGGTGAGGCCTACCATGAGGGATCATCAAAGTCTGACACATCATTTGGGGCAGGGCCTAGGACCTTCCCCATGTATTTAGACTGACAAAGTATCCCTCCATAGGGAATGGGCTGCCAAAGCCCATTCATGCACTAGGATAAATACTGATCCACTACAGGAGGGCAGCATAAATTGCCAGCCCTCCCAAATGACAGTCACATTCAGGGGGCCTAATTTGGTCCAAAGCTGGTTCCCCAGCTGTCAATCTGGGGTTTGTGAACGTCTACTTTCTCAAATAAGCTGTTTCTGTGGTTTTCTGCAGAATGGCTTAACCCATTTGCTCATCACTCCTCCCTCTCTACAACTGTATTCCAGGAGTTTGGCATAGTGTTAAGCTGTGGGTGTATGTTTCTGCTTCCATCAGCTACTGATGAAGGCTCTAGGATGGCATATAAGGTAATCATCAATCTTATTATCAAGGAAAAGCATTGAAGTAGCCTCTCAGACTACTAGTTATGGTCATCCTTGTAGATCTCTGGCCATTTCAGTAGTGCCAGATTACTCGTTAAACCTATAATGGCTCTCTATATTATGGTATCTCTTTTCTTGTTCTCCTCTATTATTGCCCTGACTCAATTTTCCTGCTCCCTAGTGTCCTCCTCTCCCCTACTCTTCTTCCCTTCTCTCTCTCCTAACTTCCTCTCCCCTCCCCACATGTTCCCAATTAGCTCAGCCAATCTTGTCCATTTCCCTTCTCCAGGGGACCATGCATGTCTTTCTTAGGGTCATCCTTGTTTTCTAGCTTCCCCGACAGTGTGAATTGCAGGCTGGTAATCCTTTGCCCTATGTCTAAAATCCATATATGAGTGTGTACATAACAAGTTTGTCTTTTTGTGACTGTGTTACCTCACTCAGGATAGTTTCTTCTAGTTCAATCTATTTGCCTGTTTATTTCAAGATTCCATTGGTTTGTTTTTGTTTTGTTTTGCTTAGTGGTATTCCATGGAGTAAATAAATCATGTTTTCTTTATCCATTCTTCAGTTGAGGGGCATCTAGGTTGCCTCCAGGTCCTGGCTATTACAAATAATACTGCTATAAACATAGTTGAACAGATGTCCTTGTATGAATGTGTATCTATATGCCTAAGACTGGAATTGAAGGATCTTGTGGTAAACTCATTCCCATTTTCCTAAGGAACCACCATGCTGATTTCTAAAGTGCCTGTACAAGTTTGCACTCCCACCAGCAATGGAGGAGTGTTCCACTTTCTATACATCCTTTCCAGAATAAACTGTTGTTTGTGTTTTTGATTTTAGCCATTCCCACAGGAGCAAGATGGTATCTTCAGAGTTGTTTTGATTTGCATTTCCCTGATGGCTAAGGATGTTGAGTACTTTCTTAAGTGTCTTTCAGCCATTTTAAATTCCTCTATTGAGGATTCTCTATTTATTTCTGTACCCCAATTGTTAATTGGATTATTTGATATTTTGGTGATTAGCTTCTTGAGTTCTTTGTATATTTTGGAAATCAGTCCTCTGTCAGATGTGGGGTTGGTGAAGATCATTTCCCATTCTGAGGGCTGCCGTTTTGTCTTGTTGACTGTGTCCTTTGCCTTAATGAAACTTCTCAGTTTCAGAAGGTCACATTAATTAGTTGTTGATCTCAGTGTCTGTGCTACTGGAGTTATGTTCAGGAAGCAGGTCTCCTGTACCAATTTGTTCAAGGTTCACCTATCATATCTGTAAATAGTGAAATTTTGACTTCTTCCTTTCCAATTTGTACCCCCTTGATCTCCTTTGGTTGTCTTATTGTTCAAGCTAGAACTTCAAGTACCAATTAAAGAGATATGTAGAGAGCAGACAGCCTTGTCTTATTCCTGATTTAGGGGAATCACCTTGAGTTTCTCTCTGCTTAGTTTGATGCTGGCTGTTGATTTGCAGTATATGGCTTTTTATTATCTTTAGATATGTTCCTGTTATCCATAATCTCACCATGTCCTTTATCATGAAGGAGTGTAGGCTTTTGCAGAATGTAGTGTGATGGTCACATCATTTTTCTTTTGCAGTTTGTTTATATGGGAGATTACATTGATGGATTTTCATATGTTGAACCATCCCTGTATCCCTGGGATGAAGCCTACTTGATCATGGTGGATGATTTCTCTGATGTGTTTGTGAATTCGATTTTCCAGTATTTTATTGAGTATTTTTGCATCAATGTTCATGAGAGAGATTGGTCTGTAGTTCTCTTAGTTGTGTCTTTCTGTGGCTTGGATACCAAGGTAATTGTAGCCTCCTAAGAAGAGTTTGGCAATAACCCTTCTACTTCTATTGTGTTCTACTGTGCTTCTATTCTATTCTATTCTATTCTATTCTATTCTATTTCTTTGATGAGAATTGGTATTAGCTCTCCTTTGAATTTCTGGTTCTGCACGGAAACCACTTGGCTTTTTTTGCTTGGAAGACTTTCGATGACTGCCTCTATTTCATTAGGGCATATAGGTCTATTTAAATCCCTTGTGTGTTCTTAATTAATTTTGGTAAGTGACATTTACCCAGAAAATTGTCTATTTCCTTTAAATTTTCGAATTTGGTGGAGTATAGTGTCTGTTTTTGTCACCCTTTTCATTTCTGATTTTGTTAATTTGCATGTTTTCTCTCTGCATTTTGGTTAGTTTGGATAAAGTTTTGTCTATCTTGTTGATTTTCTCAAAGAACCAACTGTTTGCTACATCGATTGTTTGTATTGTTTTCCTAGTTTCTACTTTTTGATTTCAGCCCTCAATTTGATTATTTCCTGGTATCTACTCCTCTGGGGTGAGTTTGCTTCTTTTTGTTCTAGTGCTTTCAGTTGTGCTGTTAATTAACTATTGTGACAATTCTCCAGTTTCTTCTTGTGGGCACTTAGTGCTATGAACTTTCCTCTTAGCACTGCTTTCAAAGTGTTCTATAAGTTTGTATATGTTTTGTCTTCATTCTCATTGAATTCTAGGAAGTCTTTAATTTCATTTTTTATTTCTTCCTTGACCCAGGAATGGTGCAATTGCACATTGTTCAATTACCATGAGTTTGTAGGTTTTCTGCAATTTGTGTTGTTGCTGAATTCTAACTTTAAAGCATGGTAGCATGGCAAGATACAGGGGGTTATTCCAATATTTTTGTACCAAGTGAAGTTTGCTATATTACAGATTATGAGGTGTATTTTAGAGAAGTTTCCATGTGGTGTTGAAAGAACGTATATTCTTTTGTGTTTGGATGGAATGTTACATAGATGTCTGTTAAACTCAGTTGGCTCATAACTTCTGTTAGTTCCTTTTGTTGTTACATTTCTGTGTGGTATTCCTGTCTAGTAGTAAGAGTTAGGTGTTGGAGACTCCCATTTTAAGTTTGTGAAGTTTTGTGTGTGATTTAAGTTTTAGTAGTGTTTCTTTCAGGAATGTGGATGCCTTTGTATTTGGGGCATAGATATTCAGAAGTGAGAATTCATCTTGATGGATTTGTCCTGTAATAAATATAAAATGACCTTCTTCATCACTTTTGGTTGATTTAAGTTTAAAGTCTAATTTGGTAGATAATATGATTGATACACCCTCTTGTTTCTTGGGTCCCTTTAATTGGAAAATCTTTTCCCAAGCCTTAACTCTGAGGTATTGTCTGTCTTTGAAGCTGAGGTGTGTTTCTTGTATGCTGCAGAAGGATGGATTCTGTCTAAATATCCATTTTGTTAGCCTGTGTATTTTTATTGGTGAATTAAAAACATTAATATTGAGGGATGTTAATGATCATTCATTGTTCATTCTTGTTTGTATTGGATTTGTTGGTGGTGGTGGTGGTATTTCCTGTGGATCCCCCACACACACTGCCTTTTTTCTTTTGGCTGTTGGCAAAGTGGAATTTTATATTGCCTATGTTTTTGTGAGTGTAGCTAACTAACTTGCTTGAGTTGGAGTTTTCTTTATAGTACTCTCTGTATGGCTGGATTAGTGACTACATATTGTTTAAATCTGGTTTTGTCATGGAATATCTTTTTTCTCCATCTATAGTGATTGAAAGCTTTCCTGGATATAGTAGTCTATCTGGCATCTGTGGTCTCTTAGTGTCTGTAGAATATCTATCCAGGGCCTTCTGGCTTTCAGAGTTTCCATGGAGAATTCAGGTGCAATTCTGATAGGTTTGTCTTTATATGTTATTGGCCTTTTTCCTTTGCTGCTCTTAGTATTCTTTATTTATTCTTTATGTTTTGTGTTTTGGTTATTATATGGTGAGGGGACTTTTTTTGGTTCACTCTATTTGGTGTTCTGTAAGCTTCTTGTACTTTCATGGGCATGAATTTCTTCAGGTTGGGAAAGTTTTCTTCTATAATTTTGTTGAATGTGTTTTCTGTACCTTTGAGGTGGGTTTCTTATCTTTCTTGTGTACCTATTATTCTTAGGTTTGGTCTTTTCATAGTGTTCCATATTTCCTGGATATTTTGTTTTAGAAACTTTTTGGGTTTAAAGATATTCCTTGGTTGATGAATCTATTTCTTCTAGCATATCGTCAAAACCTTAGATGCTCTCTTCCATCTCTTATATTCTGTTAGTTATGCTTGCATCTGTACTTCCTGATCCCACCTTTTGTATAGCCTTCCTACAGACTGATTTTTTTTAATTGTCTATATTTCAGCTTTCATTCCTTGCACTGTTTGAATTGTTTCTTGCAATTTTTGGGTTGTATGTTCCTCCATTTCTTGAATTTTTGTTTTCTCTTCCATTTCTTTAAGGGATTTTCTCATTACCTCTTTGAGGGTCTCTATCATCTCCATAAGTTTGTTTTTAGGGTCATTTTCTTCTGTTTCATCTGTGTTGGGATGTTCAGTTCTTGCTGTTGTGGAGTCCCTAGACTATGGTATTGTCATATTGATCTTTCTGTTGTTGAATTTGTTGAATGTGTTCTTATACTGTCGTCTTCCCATCCCTTCTTCCAGTAGGTACAGGTGAGGTCTCTCCCTCTCCTGGTGAGTATGGGACCAAGGTTCTCTTCTGGTGGATGTAAGCAGGGCCAATATTCTGATGTTTCACCTCTTCTCTTTGGTGGATATGGAACTAATATCTCGAAATTGGCAGACTTTTGATAGGTTGTTCTCCCAGGATGAGTTCACCAGGTATATAGGCCCCAAGCCTCAGGAGGCTCTGAGCAGGGCACGAGAAGGCAGAAGGCTGGCCAGAATCAGTCCCACGATTGCCTCCTCACATGGGTATAGGAGGGACTATTACTGCCATGCTGGAAGACTCTGAATGGGCTGGTTCTCCCTGATGGGTTCCCCAGGGTATAGTCCCCAGACCTCAGGAGTCTTACAGCAGGGGCCTGGAAGACAGGCTCTCCTTCTTTTCATAAAAAAAAAAAAACTACTCATAACTACTTCTGCTACTAACTTCCGGTCACATTTTTTTTTCTGGCTAATGGAAGCCAAAAAAGATTTAATTTTCACAGTAAGATAACAATTTATAATAATGAAGCTTCTAGGATTTATATTCAAGAAAAATCATTCCAAATTAATTGAAAAAATAAAATGAGTACAAGTGAGAAAATGAGAGGAATGACTGTAATGGTCAAAGAGCATGTCATGTTTTTCCCATGCTAAAGTGGAGTATCCACTCCATCGCTCGGCTTTTCTTTTTTATAGAGACAGTCAAAACCTATAAATCCTTTTCTATTGTTTTTACAGATAATTCTATATACTGAACTAGCAGACTGGGTCCTAGAGGGTAGAGTTCAGATCAGAAATGTCAAACTAGCATCATAAATTACTTTAAAACAGGGCTTTGAAACCTTAGCCTTTATCTCAGAATGGCTATGGGCCATGGTGGAAAAATACAGCAAAGCACTGATGTGAGCTTTGTAGGTAGAAGCTCTTCTTATTAATACACAGGACTTTAATCTCCAGGGCCCATTTCCCCAAAACTTAGAAAAAGAAAATGTCATTTAATTGACAGGCAAATTGCTTAAAATGTGTGTGACAAACTCAAAGAAATGCTTTCCATAGATGGGGGGGGGGGGTAAAAGAAGAAAAAGGATACAAATTAAATGTTAATTATAAAGATGATTAAAATGTAATAATATACAAAATTCATCCAGCTCTTCAGTAATTGACACAAAATTATATAAATTTGGGATATATAATCACAATCAAACTAGTATTATAAACTTAAAAAAGTAAATTGCTTAAAATTGATGCTTAGGTTCCATTGTGGTGACAGCTATCTACTAAATCTGTAGAGAATGCTAATTTGATAGCAATGACTTTCATATCAAAGTCAGTTCAGATTTTTAGGTTAATTGGCATCCACTTAACTTGTGAAGTCTACCTTGTTAAATATAAAATTTTAAAAATATTAATGCCAATAGATGTGAGAAAACCATCTGACACATGATAGTAATTAACTACATAAAACCCAAATTCAAAAGCTCCTAGAAGTTGGTGATAGATGCCAACCCTTGTACTTGGTCTTGAATTTACAGATCAATCATGTGTCACAATGAAATACAGACAAATAACCTGCCATATAGCACATGAATAAATAAAATGATCACAAAAAAATGATAATGCAATGATTGTAAAGCAAAGAATGAAATATATATTGGGAAAAGGACAGATACTCTCAAAATTGTCTTGTACCTGCTTCTCATTTCACCAAATGTTTAAATTAATTTTTGCTTTACATTTTGTGTGTCTCCAACATTTTCTCAGTATACTTCCTTTAGCATCAAGTCATTCCCATAGGAGTATTTTGAGCCAGAGGAGGATATAAATGAAAAGTTTCATTACTACTATTATGTACTATCTCACTACTTCTCATGATCACTAGTATCTGGGGTTTCTTATGCTTTGCTTCAATATATGTGTACTTATTCATGGTCTCTTGTGTCTGGGTTTGAAACACTCAAGTTTTAAGTTTCTGTCATAAATGAAATATTTACATAGAAATGTGAGCATTATCAATGATTGAGGAACTTACCACCACCACCAAACACACCAGCACCAGCCTCTCTTCTGAGAAACTGTCTAGGTAGGTCTGGCTGACCTAGCTGATGATGACATTGAACTTCTGCTCCTCTTGACCCTATCTTTCTATGACCAGACTTATAGGCATGCACCATTATTCTACTTTATGCGGTTTTAAGCATTGAGCCCATGCATGCATCATACATATTAGACAAGTACTATATCAACTGAGTCACACCCTGTATCATTTGTTGACATGTTTTTATGAATAAATAAGGACAGATGCAAGTAAGTTAGCAACAATGATGTAAAGTTAAGTGTATGTGGACCAAGGCAGAGAGGCCAAAGAACCTTGTGATCATGAAAAAGATATAAAAATGCAATTTAATGTGCCAATGATCTTCACACATTTGGTCGTTCCTTAGATTCATGAAGTTAAATAATTTGTGAACCAGACCAATACTTGAGTGATGGCATATTGTAATTGTAGACGTGTGTTTGCCATTATCCTGTTTGGTGCAATGTCAGGATAGAATTCAAGCTTTGATAATACAGTTTTGCCATTTGCTCTCTTCCACTTCCTATACAGTATGCAAATGATATATCCCCAGTTTCCAATCATTAAGTAGGAATAGTAATAGTATTTATTTTGTAATACTTTTATAGGAATGAATGTGGTAAGTTAGCTATAGAGCTTGAAATGGTATCTGGTATATAATTTAAAAATACCAATCCATAAATTTACCTGCCAGGTAGACTCTAAATTCTGTCAAAAGACAAACCAATTCTAATGAGCATTTGTAGTAATAGACTACTTTAATAAGTTTCTGCCCTCCTTCTACTCATTCATTATTCCATTCAAAAGATTATTTTGAGTTTTCATTATCCTTCATCAATGATATGTGAGGTTAGAAGGCAATGAGAATATATACAGAAAAGGTCTCTTGTATCACTAAGAATACACTCCATTGGTGAGGTGTACTTGATGAACAGTTGTTAGACATTGAGCACCTATTACAGTAAGAGAAGCCCAACGCATTATGCAAACAGCAGAGGGAATTCTCAATTGCATCTTAGCAGAGGAAATAGAGCCAAGCTTTAGTCTTAATAAATAGTAAGAAAAATAACACTAAAGATGAAAATCATTGCAATGAGAATATCATGTCCAAAGGCACAGAGGTGAGGATGAATATCAATGAGAGCTTTCATGAGAAAAAAAAATGAAGAGAGCCACATATGAAGCAAGAAGGTGAGACAGTAGGGAAAAGCAGGGCCCAGGTCGTTTCAGGCTTCCTTAGCTACACTGTTTTAGGTACTCTCTTAAATGAAATGAAGACTATGTTGAGGGATTTAAGTATCTAGATACTTGATGAGACCTGAATTTAATTCAATTCTTAGTGCAATGTATATGAGGTTAAAACAGAAGTAGATAGAACCATGAAGAACATACTGCAGAATTATAAAAGTGTTAAAATATTCTCACTGGAGAAATAGAAGAAGGGTAAGCAAGATTTAGGTTTTGTTTTGGGTTTTTTGTTTTGTTTTTGTTTTTGTTTTTGTTTTTGTTTTTTGAGACAGGATTTCTCTGTGTAGCTTTGTGGACCAGACTGCCCTCGCTCGAACTCACAGAAATCCTCCTGCCTCTGCCTCCTAAGCACTAGGATTAAAGGCATGTACCACTACCACCTGGCTTGCAATGCTTAGTTTTTAAAGTTACTTAGTTCTTAAGCTATGACACGTTAGAGTAATCGGATGTATGAAGTAGCAAAACAAAAGTCCAACAGAATGGGTCGCAGTTTTTCAAATTTTATTTATATCCAACTGATCTATGTTTTCTTATAATTTATCTGTAACAATTCTGCACATGAAGCAGCATTAATTATTCTCATTTTAAAGATGAATTAACTAAGGCACAAATCCCATCTATTACAGTCACATAAAGTTCAGATGGTTGAGTAATGGTTTAAACCCAGACACACTAAATACAGGGTGTATATTAAACACCTTGATTATGAAGAGGAAACTGGGTGTTTGGAGAGGTGGTCTGGTGAGTAAAGGCACTTGCCTAGCAAACCTGTGAATCTTGAGTTTGATTCTGGAAACCACATGATGGTGGAAGGTGAGTTGTCCTTTCATCTCAACATGCCATGCCACACACACGCACACGCACATACACACACACACACACACACACACACACACACACACACACACACCCTAGGAACAACAACAGCAACAATAATCACCATATTCATAATAATGGAAGAAAAGAAAAGAAGTAACTAAAAAGAATCATTTGGACATGAAGACTATGAGTCAGACCAGCTACCAATAAAATAAATCACTTAAGAAAAGGTAAGGCAAAGGACACAGTAAAAGAGAGCAGGGATTGTGTCAAAATCAACCTATCTTTAGATCTTTTCAAGAACAAATTGCATAATTTCTTTGTGGGATAGCTGTCTCAGTACTTCATGTGTAAAATAGATAGTTGGAAATTTTTGTATTGCATCAGAAAAAATGAGTGATTAGTATAAACCATATTTTCAATTAATGTTAATACTGCAATAACTGCTACTATTACTTTTAAGTGTTCATTGAAACAAGATCCTTGAATTTAGAGGAATGTCCTTCTTGGGGAGTTTTTTAGATCACCTGGCCTGATGAAACAAAACATCACAAATTGGGTTACTAATAAACAACAAAAATGTGTATATGCAAGTTCCGGAGGCTGGGAAAGACAGGATCAACATGTCAGTAGTCTCCATGACTGGTTAGGATATACTTGGATAAGATGGCCTGTTCTTCCTTCCTTCCTTCTTTCTTACCTTCCTTCCTCCCTCCCTTCCATCCTGCCGTTAGTTTCTGAGGTCCTATTTCACTCTGTAGCCAACAGTTGTCTGAACATCTTATGTCCCAGACTAACATTAAACCCATGGTCATTTGTTTTTGCCTTAGCATCACTAATGCTGGGATTATAGATGTTAGCCATCATGACTATGTTACACAAAACTTATTAATAGGAAACAGTAGACTTCTCATCTTCATAATGAAAACAAACAAACAAAATTAAGTACAAAAAGAAAAAGAAAACAACCTGTTTTCTGTTCATATGTGATTTTACAGCATTGGGATTACAGGTGTGTGCTAGTGTACCTGCAAATTTTATGTGGGTTTTCAAAGTAGAATTTAGGTCATTGACATCATATGGCAAGTGTTTGGCCAACTGAGCCATCTCCTTGGCTAATATGAATTTATTGAGAAGATAGACATACTTTCTATAGTTCCTAACCATAATGCAATAAAATTGAGAACTGATTTAAATTTAAATGTTTAACTCTCTATGGAAGTTAAACATTTGCCTTTAGATAAGCTCTTCAATGAAAGACAACATTTTAGCTGATGAAGAAATTGATAAAATTTTACTAATGAAAATAGTAATTGTAATGGCTCAACTTTTTAAAAATTTTGTTACATAATGTATTTGTGTATGTAAAGATCAAAGGATAACCTCTGATAATTGGTTCTTTTTTTCCACCATGTGGGTTCCAGTGATTGAAATCAAATCATGATGCTCGCTGTCAGCTGGAAGAACTGCTGAACCATGCTGAAGGCCCTGCAACAATTCATCTTCAATGTCAACAGGATTTTACCATTTAAGCAACAACCCCTGGTTGTGTCTCTGAGGATGTCTGCAGAGTCTGAAATGATGAAGAAAACCCCACCTGTTTAGATTTTAGCATCTTTTAAGAGGCAGCCCAGATATAGAGAAGTCTAAAGAGAAAGCAATATCATCTGCCTGCTTACTTCTTCCTGAGTGAATGTAGCAGTTGCTGGTGCTATCACTCTCTGTCTCCATCAGATTTTAGCTTCTTTGGTTTCCAAGAAGGACTGGATACCAGTGTTTATCCAGGAACTTCTAGGCTTTCAGTGCTGGATTGGAAATGATGAGGCATCTAGTTTTATGCTATAACACGCTCCTGGTTCTCTGTTTCTCCAGCATGTAGGCAGTCATCATTAGAATATCCAGTGGATATTAATCATAAGACAATGTAATATATTTCCAATGCAATATATTTATGATGCATATATATATATATATATATATATATATATATATATATATATTTCTTGTTTCCAGTGGAAAACCACCCATACAAAAATAATCATACAGCACAAACTGGTCTTCAGCCACTTTTAGAAAAAGGACACAAAGTTGGGTACGCAGTGGGTGAATCCTTGAGGAGTTAGGGAAGGATAAATATGATCAAGAAATAGTATATCAAACTCTCAAAAACTAATAAAGATAAAACATAAAAACAAATGTAAACAAGCAAACAAAACACCTGCATTAAAATTCATAGGGAAGTTATGATCTAAACACAAAATTAAAAGTTGATGAAAGGAAGAAACAAATTAATGCATGTATATTAAGAAACAAAATTAATATAATAAAAAGTTAAGGATGCTATTTGATTAAGCAGAACATCAGCTAATCTAATTAAGGGATTAGCAGATGGTGATAGAGAGAGGGTGGGAAAGAAGTGAAAAAAAGTGCCAATCAACTGAGTGTGAATTTTTATGGAATGACAGCCAAGCGATTTAAAGACACTTTAGGAAACAAGCAAGAGCCAATTTTTTGAATTGTTTACAAATATGTGAAAACTATGTTTAGGTGGACACATATCCCAGGAGTTATAACCAGAGCATTTCTGTAGAACATGTCTGTTGGGAGAAAAGGAAATTTGTCAAGAAGTTAGCATCTCAGCCATCCAAGCCTGAGTGACTTCATCCTAAAATCAACCTACCAAAACTTTTAATAGTAAATAACACTTGTGTCATTTAAACTGCTCCAAAAAATCAAGAAGTAAAACTGTATAACATTTTTATCACATTAATAATCTAGAAGTCAATAATAACTCTGTATATACTAACAGATTTGAAACATCTCAAAGATGCTTTATTTGAAAATTATTAAACTTTTCCTGCCAACAGGGCAAATGTTATAGCTATCTCACTAAAGAGAACTTCACATTAATGCTAATGTCAGTGATAAGGACAACTACCACACCATCAATATGGAACTTTGTTCTGGAGATGGTAGCATCCATCTGAAGTGAAATTGCCGTAAGAACAAAGTCATATGGATTAATGAAAAAGTTATGATACAAAATGTATTGGAATAAGTCAGTTACTTATGTAAATATACATGAACACGTGTGTCACTGGTATTCAGGCAAATGTTCCCTATTGGGTGAGGAGAGACTTAAAGCACCTGCTGCACAAGAATGAGGAGTAGAGTTCAGACACACATAAATGCCAGGTGTCCATGGAGGCCTGCCTACTTGTTATCCTAGTGCTTTGGAGGTAGACATGGATGATGATAGGAGTGAGCAGGCTAGTTATCATAACTAAATGTGTTCATCTGAGGGACTCAGCCTCTCTATGTAAGGTGCAGAGTGAGTAGAAAAGACACCTACTGTCAACCTCCAGTCATCTCACATCTATGGGCACACACACACACACACACACACACACACACACACACACACACACACACATCCCCCCTCACACACAAAGTTTTATTTCAACCAAATTTTGTTTTCTTAGTATGTACCAATGAGAATTTTGTCTGTGAATTTAATGATATGAACCATCTACTGTTAGGAAATGTGCTTTTCTTCTTAAGCTTGTGGCAAATTTAAAACTGAACAATCTTGCTGTTGGTCCCTTCAGTGGTGAGTGTCAAGGCTTGACAAATCATTAAGACTGGTCCCAGTCATGGAAACATTTTCCACTTCTTCACTCCCTTCAATCCATACCCAAGGACCAACAAATCCCTTTATGAAGGCCCCATGCTCTGCCCCAGCCCCTGCATGGCTGCATGGTTCCTACCTCACTCTGCAACTTCAATAGCTCCTATCCAGAAGCTCCACTGCTCTCACCCAGGTTCATAATTTCCTAATGCATTTCCATCTCTTGGCTTTCTATGCCTAGTGATTTGATGCTGCCATGGGAAATAAAGAGGACCAATCTACTTCCTATGCTGTAGAATTTTCTGAGACACACAGTCACCGATTGAGACAGCTTTCTTCCAAAGAGATTTTTTTGCCATGAGTCTGCTAAACAGTGCCTATTACATGCTACACACAAGTCCGTTGATTCAAAACACTACAATTCATGAAGAATAAACCTCCATTGTGTACATCTCATAAAGAATACTTTTTCTAAACAAATTGAAAGTATCATCCAGACTGCCTGGGTAATTTCTGAGCTGTTTAGGAGAACAAATTGTTTTCAAGTGTTGGTCTGCAGTGCAGAAGAATCTATTCACCACGTTTAAATTATTTGCTAATTACAAATCATTATTAGCTATTAACTAAGAAAGGACACTTGAAGACAACACCAAGCCACAGTTTGTTAGATTGGTTCCAATTATGAAGACTGGAAAATGATAAAGCTGAGGTTAAAAATAGTTCAGAACCCACATTTTTCATCATATGTTTCATCAACTTAAATATATCTCTGATTGTTTACCCCAGGTCAAATACTTGTAGTTTCATTGCACTTGCAAAATATCCCAGCATAAATACCAAGATAAATCACTTAATTCAAGAAAACAGGTTGTAAATGCAGTTTTTAGGTTAAAAGACTGAACTCCAGGAGCTGTAATAGGCTAGACTCAGCTACTCCTACCAATGAACCAGCTAAAGATACAGATAGTGATGAAAAGTAGAGACAGTATTTACTCAGTGTGGCCATATTGGGAAGAGGTGCAATGAAAGTGTTCAGTGACTTCAGTTATGATTTTGGGACTTGTATCCTGTTTAACTAGAGGAAGGATAGAGGCTAAATGATGCTTTCATGGTCTAAGTGTGGTTTATCTCATCACTGTGTCTGCTTCTTTGAAGAAGTTCTTATTGCTAGAGGGGACAAGATGGTTCTTCAGCAATAACTTTTGCTCCAAAGTTCAGCGTCCTCACTTTTGTGGCTAAGTTTCCACCTACTGGAAAAAGTATTAGTGTACTATGTAAGGGTCTCCTGTTTCTGGAATCCAAGGTAGCTAGCTACACCCTTCAGCCTTGAAGAGGAATGAGATAGTCTAGGCAGGCAATCCTTGTGTGATTAATGTGCCAACATGTAGAGGTAAGTAAGTGAGCCAAAGTGAGTGATCCTGACATATCATGCAAGCAGAGTTGCCAGATCTTCACCTGTGGTCCCAAGTAAGAAGTCAATACTTTTTATTAATGGCAGCATCTGAGTACTCAATTCCTGAACCCTCAAAATAACTCTCCAGCTGAACTTCCTTGCTGGATTCTATTGAAACCTAAAATCAAGCAAAACACAACTCTAGGAAAGACAGCTGTCAGCCAAGGAGAACATTAGTTTTCACTGTGACTGCATGAGCCCACTTCTAGCATGTTTTGGGCTCCCATACAAGTCTTTCCAAGATAATATGATTTCAAAACAGAAGAAAATATCATGGCCAATATGACCCCTGATTTAGCACATAATTCTTCAAGTCTGGATATTACAGAATTACAGTCAGAGCTTAGGCCCTGACCTCCCCAGCAAACGAGCTTTGGCCATTTTCCTCAAAGTTCATTTAAAGATAATGTTAATAGTGAAAAGCAGAAAGAGAAAGCTGATGAAATGTGAGTACAATGGGAAGAGGACCAAAGAGGATGGGTGACCACCCTTATTACCAACCCCCAGGTCCTTGTTCAGAATCCTAACAGAAGGTCTAGGCTTTAATAGATGGAAAGAGTTATGTGCAAGGCCAAAAACTTCTCATAAAGTGTCATCCTATCCACCACCATTGTCTCAGGACAATGCAAAGTTTTCTCAGGGGATGCTTTCATTGAGGCAAGTTCCTCTTCTGGCTTACAATGGTTCCCAACTTTTTTTCTTCCTCCAACATGAGATGCTCAGAGAATTTCCAATTTGGGGTTCCATTATTTCAAAATGGGAGTCACAAGACTCTCTTTCATTCCTTACAGGCTATTTATATGGACGGACAAAACTCATAATAGATCACCTACTTTTAAGGTTAACTTCATGTATGAAGGTGAATAAAAAACTTGAATGGCCAAATTAAAGCTAAATAAAACAACTCAGGAGATTGTTTGCTATTTAGCCCATTGGTCATTCTTGGCTAAGTGCTAATAATGCTGTGCATCCACGCATTTCTATTATGGGAATTGCAGTTTCATTTGTAAAAGGAGAGGTGAAAAGTGTGTTCCCTACTTCTTGAGTTTTCTTGATCCCTCAGTATGTGTCCTTGGATTCTCTGCAGGTTCAGACAGCATCTCCAGTGCTTGCAAGTGGATTTTGCTACATGTGGACTAGCATGAATAACATGACTCTCAAGAACCAGCCAAGCAGAGACCTCCAATGTGGAAATGCTTGCCAAAGACTTTCTGAAGAAATTTTAAAAGATACTTTATGATAGCTCGCTTTAGAGTTTTGTAATTACAGAAGCATGGGGTGGGTGGGTGGCAGGGCTCTAAGAAATCTTAGCTTAAAGAAACCTACTGTGAACTGAAAACACCACAGCTATGCTAATGATTCCAAGGCTGACTGACTAAGGAGAACTGTGTTTGAGGAAAGTTGGAATTTTGCTAACTCGAAGCCAAAATACCTTGGTTGTTTTTTGACCCCTTAGTAGTCACTCATTGTCCATCTCTGTGTCAGACAAAAGGTCCTTGTGATTGTTTGTTAAACATTTCAAAATGTATTACCTTACTACACTACTATCTGCTACCAACCTAAAATGTCATTAGATATCATACTAGGCCTCCAGCAAAGATGTCCCCATTGTACTGAAACCTTCCTGTTAGATGTTGCCACCACTATGCTCCTTTGATTTAGGGATTTCATTCATTTCTCAACTATAAATATTCATGTAATCATTTCCACATTCATATTTCCAAAACATTTGCCTTTTGTAGATCTTCCATTTCATGAAATTATCACACACTCACATTTAGACATGTACCAATTCCTGAGACCTTAAACATGGTGTTCAAGTCTGCATGAATCTGTGTACACTGGCCACAGTCACTCATGTGTGGCTTTAATAATAGACTCTCCCTTACTCCCATAGAGGTGAGGGTTGTCTTTGTACTGACACTCTTAACTTTTGTTTAACCTGGTATGATTCAAAATTCTTTTTACAAGAGTCTTAGTTTTTAGAAGGCTGAATTCCCATGGAACTATGTTCTGTTGAGATGTGCTTTGGTAACATTCGGTTTACATATAAGCCTTTATTTTCCTTAGTAGCTAACAGTGATGGCAGAGTGTGAGGAAAGATGGTCAACATGGGAGAAGGGAGAAAGATAAACTGTAACTTCAAGTGTGATTGGAAAGAGGACCAATTAATGAGCTAGGACAGAAGAGAACAGAGTTGTTTAAGGTCTCAGGAATTGGTACATGTCTAAATGTGTGTGTGTGTGATTATTTCATGAAATGGAAGATCTACAAAAGGCAAATGTTTTGAAAATATGAAGTACTGGGCTTGTGAGAGGGCCTAGTGAGTAAAAATATTTGGGACTAAGTCTGAAGACCTAAATTTGATCCTTGAAATCCACTTTGTTGAAGGAAACCTTGACTCCTGCAAGTTGTCTTCTGACCTCCCTATGCACAAACTCTTACTCACACAAAGGAATGTTAAAAATATAGGAATTGATTGTCTTCATGTTTACAGAAAGTTTATCTAAGAATTATTGTTGGAGAGAGGTTCAGAAAGAGACTCCTGTCTTACAACTCTTCTTTGAAAGTCTTCCATATGGGCTGGGGAGATGGTTCTGTCAGCTGATTGCCATACATGCATGGGTATGTATATTTTGTCCCCTAGGATCCATGAAAATGCTGGGCACAATGGCATTTACCTGAAAACATAGTGCAAAGGAGGCAAAAACAGAAGGGCTCACTGGCTAGTCAATCTAGGGGGGTCAATCTAGGGGGGTGGTGAGTACACATACAAACTCAGAGAGAGAGACAGAGAGAGAGAGAAAATGAATTAAGGGCTGCAGAACACATCACTCAGTGTCTGTCAGCCTTTGCAGGCTTCAGCAGTTCACAGGAACACTGGGAGCCAGTGTGACTTACGCACTTAGGTCTAGCCACAGGAGGAATGGTGAGAGCACAGGAAACACAATGCCCAGCACTTGATTGCATCCTTTCACTGCGAACTTTGAAGATTAATTTAAGACTTATTTCTAAGATACTGGATAGAATGAAGATAAGATGGCTGGTTATTAGAATAATTTTTGAGTGCTCATGTACCTCCAAAACAGAAACTTAATGGCAAAGCTCTTTAAATTTGGGAAGGAAAAATAAATAAATAACAAAAAGAATACAGATCCTGCCATTTGCAGACTCTGGCTATGTGACTTTATAAATGCATTTTGTTGCTTATGTTTTAAAGTTTTTATGACAAAGATTTACTTTCATGGGATGTGGTATAAGATAGATGGGAGGTGCAGAAGGGATGAGTGAGCGAGAAAGAGAGAGAGAGAGAGAGAGAGAGAGAGAGAGAGAGAGAGAGAGCAATTTTTGTCTTTATTACTTTACAGTAACATTTTTCATGATAAGAGTTCAAGGTCTGAATGAGAGCAGGGAGGACTGAGCAGCCTACCCTTCCTAGCAGCCAGACTTTGATGTGCTTAATCACAAAGCTTTCCTCTCTGTTAGGAAGTTCCAAAGGCTCTGCATGCCTATTGCTAGGAGTGTGGTCTCAGTGAGCTTCCTGAAATCGAACCTCCAGTCCGAATGAAAAATTTAAAATGTACAGAAAATGAAATTTGTCATCCACGTGTTCTATATGTTTTCATAAAATAATTTACAAAGAACAGCTGTTACTCCCATTTAAATGACTCATTGTAGACACCAATGACAGATGTGAAAACAAATGAAGTGAAAACTAGGTGAGGATGTTCAGTTGTACTTACAAATGGAGGAGCAGACTTCCCCTGCAAGCCTCCACCTGATCCAAGCATTTACTACATCTCAGTTCAATTTCCTCTCTTTCTACAAGGTTTTAACTTTCATAACAGAGTAAGTATATTTGAAATTTGCAGTGGGAAGCTTTGCTTCATGAAATATGCTTATTTTATGAAACCATAGAAGGCCTTGGCCTCAACAGTAGGAGTTACATGATCAACCAGACATTTCTATAGGGAACCCATTCCATGTTGTGCCATAAATCCCTGTCTAAGGGTAGAGGTAACAATACTGGGAGTCCTGTAACTACTGATGAGTGAGTGAAAACTGAAAGTTGTGTCTGGTAGGCCACAGTCTGTCTTTTTGTGTCTTTTTGGCAATGTTTGGGTTATTTCATCTCAATGCTAGACTTCTACATAACAGTCAGTCACAATCTTCCACATACCCCCCTTCCATGCAATATCAGGGATAACTTTTAAATGGATTATCTACTTCAATCTGTTCATGAGGAGACTTTTCTTGCCCCAACCATGAGGCTTTTATTATTTGCTTTTGAGTTACTGTTTTTACTTTGTTTCATTTGCATCCTTATTTATTTTAGTTTGTGTAGGTTGCTGGGAAGGGCATACCATGATAATGGGCATGTGGAGACAAGGGGACAACTTGAAAGAGTTGATCCTCTATTTTCATTATGTGGGTCTCGGAAATGAAATACAGTCACCAGACTTGATGAAATCTGCCCTTACTCTGTGAGGTCTCACTGCTCCAAAATCTGAAGCTTCTTTGACTATGCATGATCCCTTGACTAATGGTTATCATCATACCATCAATGATACAGGGAATAAAGCTAGTACAGTATTTTAATATCAGTACCCCAATGGGGATACTGACAAAAGGATAGGTAATTTGAGGATAACTTGGATTGCATAGCAAACTGGGGTCTTAGGGCATGAATTCTTTACAGAATTCATCAGTGACTTGGGAAAATTCTGATGTCTAAGCCTATTTTTACATGTATAAAATATTGGTAAATTTTTACTAAATTCATGGAACGGGATAAAAATAAAATGGATTGCAAGTTTTGATTGCACATGTTTTGGCAAAGAATGCTTTAAGAAAATGAGCAACAAAAGAAGTTGCAACCAGAACCATATTGGAAGATGTATGACAGCATTGCCTTGGCAAAAGTGACCCGATGCTACGCCCTGAAGATGATTTGAGGCTAGTTTTGTACTCATTAACAAGACTGAAGTTCATGTAAGAAAAGGAGATGAACAAGACACAATTTTCTGTGTTACCCAACCAAAGATCATTAATGCCACTCTGGTATTTAAATATTTTAACAGGGATAGGATTAATTAACTATGGGATGTTGAGCATTAAATGCACTTATGAATCAGGAAGTATACAGTTTTCTTGTAAAAAATTGTTCTAAGTTTAGGTGTGTGTGTGTGTGTGTGTGTGTGTGTGTGTGTGTGTGTGTGTGTGTAGTACTCTTTGAAGCTAAAAGAGAGTGGCAGATATTTGGAGCTAAAGTTTCAAGCGATTGTGAACTGCTGAGTCCTTTACGAGAGTAGATGTCTCTGAACCACTGAGCCAAACCTCCATAATGTAATTTTCATGTTGACTTTTTTAAAAGCATAGAGTGCTTTTCAACCAGTTTGGACATAAATGAACTGAAAATTAAGACTGTTAAAGACCATGGTTGTTGTTTCCTTAAACATCAACATGAGTTAATATACACTAATCATAGACATGTCATTTTCCTAGTTCTTTGATGGACATGAACAAAGATGATGTGATACATAGAGTACTTGTGTTGTTTATAACTTGGAATTTCATTTGTGAAAAACATTCCATAAAATTTAAAGGAAAAGTTATATGCCGTGCTAGACATATGATTTGCAACTTTTAGTTAGAAAGAAGTGACTATTTCTGTGACAAAATAAACTAACAAACATATGAATTAAAAGCCCCAGGAAAACTTAATCATTTCCTTCTAATTCTTAAATATGTCAACAGTGAAGACATTCATTCCTTCAGATCATCTGGTAACTGAGTTGTGTACACACAGCTGGCTCAAGTATAAGGAAGAAGGTGAAACCCTGCTGTTAAACCGGGATATGTTCCATGAATTTTAACTTAGTTCTAGAACTCAACCGCTGCATATAAGCTTTGACAAGCAAGGGATTCCTTCACTTCTTAACTGTGCTCTCTCTTTCCCTCTGAATATCTAAAGAATGCTGTAAGAGAAAGTCATCCCAGACCTGAAAAGACCTTTCTCCAAGTCTACCCTCTATGCTCCCTGGCTCTGCTCAGTGCCTCTTTGCCACTGGGCCCAAGGAATGCCAGGTCTATAATGAATGTCCCAAAGCTCCTAGGGTCACTGTATAAACATACTGTGTTTAAAGTGCTTGAAAATACCCTAGGAAATACAAAATCTACTGACATTTGCTCTGGGGAAAAGACACTCCATCCCTATTCCCTTCTCTTGTGCTGAATCCATGGAAAAAGATTCAATTCGACAAGTTGCTGAGTTGAAGGTCAAATTGAAATCCTTTCCCCACCTCTCTTCAATTTTTTCCAAACCAAACATTTCTCTGGCTCACAGACAAAAGCATTGATGTTTATCCTCACTTGCCCTGGGAACTTTTGCTAATTTCATCTTAAATAACCATTATCTGGGCACAGAGCCTCTCATTCTCTGGGTGATGCTTTGCTGGGGTCTATCTTTGCATTGTCTCAGTTTGTTCAATCTTAATTTATAGAAGCACAAGCCAGTAGGCATTTTGCTTACCTGCAAACTCCACATAGAAGGCTCTGTTCCAGCTACTGACCCATTTTTTACCTCCCATTGGTAACAAAAGTGTTATAAGCATTTCCTAGAAAAGCTCTCAGGTATTTTCTTTTCCATTTTGTCTTTTTATATATTCTAAATAGGTCTTTGTAGAAATGAGTATCTATAAAAAGTTATGCATGGTTGTTCATTTTATAAATTCCAACAAGTCCAAAACAAATAAACAAAAGGAATCTACAAAATGTTCAGAAGAAACATTAGGGAGACCTTTATTGAACTTGGAATGATTAGGCAAGATTATCTTGGATATAATCAAAAAGGATAATCCATGACAGAAACGACAGTATTTTAGATCGAATCAACCTTAAAACTTATACTTTAAAAAAAACACTAGTAAAATATTGAAAATAATAGCCACAGGTGGAGTACATATTCGGTAAGCACATGTCTGATGAAGTCAGGTAAGTGGAATAACAAAGTAATTTCACATCTGAAAAATCAAGAAATATTCATGAAATTAAAATGAGCAAAAAGTTTGAATAAACATTCTCCCACAATTTATCAAAGATACAGTAGATGGTGACATGGAAATTGACATCAAAATGGTGTACCATTTGTTAGAAGGGGGAGGGTTAAAATAAAATTTATAGAGAACAATTGTAATTCACATGCATTCTTTCTCAGCAGGCAGTCATGCAATGCCTTTGGAAGACAGTACATTTTTTTTAATGGAGTACATTATAGATAACCATACAGCCTGACTGTTCTAGCAACTTACAGGGGAAATAAAAACTTTTGCTCATTCAAAATCTTTATGTTGTTGTTGCTGTGAATTAATTTGCAATTATCCCAAACTGGAACCAAACCTCCACAGGGGGATGGATAAAGGGATTGTGGATCCATTCACTCAATGCAGAATGATAACTGTGCTAATAAATTTCTAAAGATCTACAACAAATGTAAACAGTAATATTTAAGTGGTGTCATACTGGACAGTTTCACCTATGGAAGAAAGCAGACTTGTGCTTCCATCTGGAGGAAGATGTGGACTACAAAGACATGTTGAGAGTTTTGCATTTTGATAAAAAGTTATAAGCCATGATTCAGGTGGTCAACACATAAAACTCTGTGTGTGTGTATAGGTGTGTGTGTGTGTGTGTGTGTGTGTGTGTGTGTGTGTGTGTGTGTACATGAACGCATATACTTGTGTGCTCACATATATATATGTGTGTTTTAGTATGTATGTATTTGTGTGTGTGCATTCACATGCTTGAATAGAAAAGAACACAGAACTTCACACCATAACAAATTAATTTTATTGTATATAAATTATATCTTTGTTTTTTAAATATAGGAAAGATAACCTTAGATGTTTACTGCTGAGACCTATTTTTAAATTATCAGTATTTATTTAGATATTTATTCTCTTCCTTCCTTTTTCCCCTTCTTCCTCTACCCCAGTCTCCTTTCTTTCCAGGGTCTTATTTACCCAAGGTTGGCATTGATTCTGGAACAAAGAATGGGTGACTTTGAATTTCTGATCCTATTACTTTTACTTCCCTACTTCTGGGGTTACAGGTGTATGTCATAACACTTGGCTTATCCAATTGGATTCTATCATTAATCCAGAACTTTCTGTAGACAGTCAAAAACTCTGCCAGCTGAGCTATATCCCATCTCTATAGCTGGTCTTGTCTTGCTTTTTCCATCATTGACAGTGATAATTCATACAGAAGCTGGAGTCATCCCTTTAAAATAAAATGTCACATCATTTTGTTTCTCTGCTCAAAACTTTTCAGTAGTTTTCCATCACTCTTCAGAAAATATTCCTAAGCCAACCAAGGCTATAAGTACACCTTATCTGGCCTGTTATTTCCTGTTATTTCATCCATTTTCACTATTCCTCCCTTTGCTGACTCCAGTTATACTGGTCTCCATTTTTCTAGTCAGAATAGCTAGTACCTTCCCTCCTCAGGACCTTTGCACTTACTAACTCATTGGTATGGACCAACACTGTCCCAGTGTTTGCAAATGGCCTGTCTCTTTTTCAGGTTTTTGTTCAGGTTTCAGAACCTGAATGAGATCTTCCCTGGCCACCACATATACAATAGCTGCCCGGTCTCATATCCAATAAACTCCCCAGTTCTTATTTCACCCCATGAGATGTTTTTCACAGCAACTATCATCTTATGTACTGTCTTCTGGGTGTGGTGTTTTCATGAGACCAAGGCTTTGTCTACTTTCTTGCCATATATGGAGTTAGAATACAGTGCCCAGCACGTATTACATTTGATATTCCACACTCTCTGTATTTATGTATACACATATAGGCTCAAACACACAGGCACACACTCACAGGTTTTTATATGCAAGCATGCCTATACATACTAAATGCATACATACACATGTACAGGCCTAAACACACATATATGTACACACTCATACCTCCCATATGAACAAACATACATGTACATACACACACATACACATACATACACCTCCAACATTGCCTTCTTTGTTACTTGCTCTAAAACTCAACTGATTCCTTTACTTATCCAAAAGTAAACTGACAGTAGACTAAGCCATGGGAAATTGTGAAATCATCAATATCTGATCATCTTGGTACTAAAAATTGAAAAGTTCAATTAGTTCAAATAACAGTATTATATGAAAGTAGAATAAATAAACACACAGGTGTGTCAATGAAGAGAGATGAAAGAAAGGTCAAATATCATTGTGTGGATATCATTAGCTATAAATAAAGTCAGGCAGAGCCATGGCAGTGTTTTTGACTTCCTGTGGAAATTTGGGAGCTAGTGGACAGTGACAAGATACCTGTTTCCCAAGCGATAAGAATGTAAAGGACCACATCTGGAAGCTTGTCAATCCCTCAGAGGGGACCTCTGGCAACCAAGGCCCATTTTCTAAAGTCCATACTCTCACTTGAAGTCTTATTTAGGTATGATCCATGCAGGCCTCAAAATAAACTAAGCTGGAGACATTTACAAAAGCCGTAGCTGCATTCCCTGTCAAAAGCACTCTTTACTAATCTAGAGGGATGGAAGACTTACTGTTTGTTCCCCTCTCTGAAGTACACCAGGTATTATTAAGGGGAATAAATACTAACAATTAATGGCCCCTATCTATTTCTAACAGCTGAAATATGTAATCCCATGGAATTTGGTTCATGCTGCTTAATTACAGAAGTTATCAGCTACATAAGTCTTACCTTGCACACTAGCTTCCATGAGATAGGTTGGTGCTTCAGCACTGCAGGCAGTTCACTAATGAATAACCTTGAGAGCACAGCATTGTCAGAAACGTTCATGCTTCAGGTGTTCTTTTTCAAATTTATCTCAGAAATTTCAAAAGTATAATAAATTTATTGCTGTCCAAGACACAGCCTGAGACTTGAAGGAGGTGAGAGCAATTCTACATGTTCATCTACTCCTCATAAGTCAAGCATCTTCTTTCTTGCTTGCTTTTCTCATTTTCCACACTAAATACTATTGTTTAGAAGTATGTGCATTTTGGGGCTTACTAGGAAGCTGATATTTATGCTTCTAAAACAATTGGAGTTAGGCATGAAAGCCACAAACTGTATTCTCAAAGAACTGGGAAGCTAGAAAGAAGGGGAAGTTTGAGGCAAGCCAAGGGTTAATAGTAATGGTGCCTCAAATAACCAAAGATTTGGGATGCAGCTAAAGCAGGAGCCTAGAATACCCAAGACCCTGAGTTTTGTCCCAGAATCATGTAGAAGCAGGGTGCTGGGAGGGATGTTTGAAAGTGCAAGGATGATCAAGTTTAACCTTCTGGTAGCCATTATAAATACAGAAATATCTAATGTTATTTTATCCATCAATGCTTTCTGTACTCCCCCTAGTAAACAACATGCAGCGCTGGTGTGATAGCACATACCTGCTATCCTAGCATTCAGAATGTGAAGGAAGGGAAAACAACAGTTCAGGTCCACTCTAGGACACATATCTAGTCTGGATTGCTTTAGACTTTAGAAGAGGAGGAAATGGAGGAGGTAGCAATGTGCAGATGTCTTGGCTACCAATTACCAATTAGACAAGCAAAAATAAAATAATAGTAGGAAAGGAAGTGAGTCAATAAAAATGAGAATGACATCCCTGCCTGTAAACAGAAATCAGAAATTTTTAAAGTATGGATAATTTACTAAAATAAACATTAAAGAAATGTCTATAAAAAAGAAATGTGATGGAAATGTCTACAAAATTATAATAGCCCCTTCCATTTCTTGGGTTTGGAGTGAGCCCTTGATGAAATGAAGATATACCTTCACCATCTCTAAACCTAATATTTGTAAACTTATTCACATGTTTTATTTTGAAGATATGATACTTAAATTTTGCTATCAACTCAACTGAATTGAGAATTGCCCAGGGTTTTAATGTCAAAACACCTTTTGCATGTCTGTAAGTGTTTCCAAGTCCAGTCCTGATGATGGTTGCCTACCAAGAATTCCTATGCAAGGCATATGAGAGTTTGGACCCTGGAATTCCTGTTCTTAGCATGCATTTCATTTGCAGATGATTTGCATTGGAATAAAGCCACTGCCAAAGTATAGCTTAAGGAATTATCACAAAGTTCACACACCTACACACCTGTGTAATGGTTACTTAGTGAATGATTGATAGGCCCTCACCATCACTCTAGAAACACCCAAACCTTGCCTATGGAACTGTTAAGCCTTTCTAGATGTTCTTATGGAGATCCCAATGTATTTGCAGGATGAAGACTACTAAATTAAGCAATTTGGCAGTTTTGGCAGCATTGTAAGGAATGAGAAATGAAATTATTAAACACAGATTCTACATTGGTAATACAACGAACATTGTCTAATTATATTTTGTTTGTTTTTTTGAGAGACAGGGTTTCTCTGTGTAGCTCTGGAGCGTATTCTGGGACTTGCTCTGGAGATCAGGCTGGCCTTGAACTCACAAAGATCTGCCTGCTTCTGCCTCCCAAGTGCTGGGACTAAATGCGTACACCACCGACGCCCAGCCCATCTAATCTTTATAATAACATTTAAACAGTTACCATGAATGAAATGCAATACATACAGAAAGCCAATATTAATAAAATGAGAATAATAGAAGGCAAGCCCAAGGGTGTCAAGGGGATTAGATAGACCAAGATCTGAATCTCAGCTATCACATTGCCTAACTTGAGTAACTTCCAGTCAGATAGTTCAGTTGTCTCATCAATAAAATGGAGAGAATGATGCCATCTAACTCATTTACTTGTTATAATAATCACATTAAATAACTGGGCATAGTGACTTTTTACTGTCTTCATGGCTAGTATTTGTCTTATTCCAGCCTCAACTGTGTCGATCACTGTGTCGATCAACTGTGTCGATCATTACTAAGTCTAACATGCAATTTCTGGTGAGATTATTACTATGGTGATTGTTTAACTTAATGTTTGTGATGACCACCAGTCAGTTGAGTTACAAAGTATGAATGTCAGAGAGGAAGATGATCAAAGTTCATACATTAAACAGTGTACTTCAGCCCTTGTCACATTAAAACTGGACCCATTGGTTTCAGTTTAGTAGTTCATGTGAAAAGACATCCAAACATTAAAGAACAACATTCAGTATCACTTATAAATGAGCCTTTTATATTTGTTTCTAAGTTTACCATACATCTTTCTTTTAGTTCAGTGAAGACGGATATAGAGTTCTGTGTGCATGGAAATCAGCACACACACAAACACACAGGCACACACACATACACCCACTTTATATATATAATCTTTATGGATGAGTGAGGAAACTGGGCTAATTAAAATATCATGAGCATTCACTCCCATGCTTCTCTGAGACTGAGCCTACCCATCTACCATAGACAAAAAAATGTCAAGCGATACTCTAGGTCTGGGAAATAACATGATGTCACTGTTGTCCTTTGGATTAGAAAACAAAAGTTGGATCCAGCAAACTTTAACTCTGAGCCAGATACTTTTGCCTTACTGGATGACAATGCTAGGGACTTTCCACTGCAGCACAGGACACACACTGTGAACACAGGACTTCCCAGTGAGACCTGCATTACCTCATTTGACCCCCTCTCCTTTTGAATAGAATATACTAGTAGGAAAAAATACAAAAAGATTAGGAAGAAATGAGAGTGCTTAAGGACCTTGTTTGGCAGGCATTTCCCCTTCTAGGTTCGAATATTGAGAAAGATGAACGTTTTTAATAGATCACTCAGTTTCACAAATACCACATGACTGTCTGCCTTCAGAGCTCTGTGTTTATGTGTGTGTTAAGGCAAGAGCTTTCTAATGAGGTCAGTCAGGAAACTGCTAAATAAATACAGACAACAATATCCATACACATGGATATTTAAACAATTTCCAATTCTAATTTCATTCTTCTGAATTTATTAAACCTTTTGGTTAGCTTTTTATTATATTAATCGATGGATTAAATCTTACAAAACTTTGTCTTAATATCAAACATTTATTTTTTAGTGATTTTTGATGGAAAATATTTATCATTAAATATAGAATGTCACACAGAACAATTGATAAAACTTTTAAGTGGGACTTTAAAAGGCTAATAAAATTTTTCCATCTAAATCATTCAATCAGGCTTTTGGCACAGAACAAAATTGACTAAGCCACTGAAAAAGTTGACTTGAAAAGTCCAGGTAACTTCTCTGCTCAATTTGCCCTAAGGATATCATGAGAATACATGGTATCAGAACAGAGATATAAAAGTTGTGCAGCTACAGTAATTGTTTAATGTCAGGTGTTAAGATATAGTTGGTGCTATGTGCGGAGTATACCATGACAGACTCCACATAGAAATGTAAGGTCATAGATGGAGGTTTCAGTGTAATAAATTCTACAATGTTAGTAAATATAACTTATTCGCAGAGACCTGTGAGGAGCATTTGTTTCACAGTTAAAGAATGTACTTTGTTTTGTTTTGGAACATTTTAGTTACTAACATGTAGATCCTCATGAGAATGAAGGTCAAGTTGATAGTGAACCATTTGAAACCAGGAAGCTCTACTACTCTTTAGCAACAGAACATTTGATATTGCCTATAAATCTCAAGTGCTATAGTTGTGGGGTGTCTCAGTAGGTAAAATTTCTAGCTTTGCAAATGCAAAGACCTGAGTTTGGATCCCCAAAGTGCATGTAAAGCTAGATACAGTTACACATACCTGTAAGCCCAGAATTTTTATGGTGAGATGGGAGATCAGGACAGTAAAATCCCTGTAAGCATCTAGTCAGCTAGCCTAGGCTCATTTAACATGGGATGTGTATCAAAAAGCATCAAAAAACCAATCATGCATGTTGTCCTTGTTGGTATAAATTATAGGATAGTGGACCATGGAATTTATGTTAAGGAAGAAAAGCATCATTCCTTACTGTCTATGATACTCTTTATGTATTTTAGATATATACTATCGCTTAATTCTTCCTAAGACCTTATAAATCAGATAAAGGTGGCAAAGACCAATACTGAAAGCTGTCCTCTGACCTCCATGCATGCATCCATACATGAATGAACACACACACACACACACACACACACACACACACACACACACACTCACATACATGCACTACATGGATATGCTTTCTTAACTAGAAGTAGATGGATGTCTTGACCAGATGATTCTTTGTTGGGGAAGGAGTCTTTGCATTGCAAGATGTTTAGCAGGACCAACATCATCTACCCCACTTGTAGAAATTAAAGGTGCCTCTAGGTATTGGCAAATGTCTCATGGGATTGTGTGTGTTGGGGAAAAGGCATAATTACTGCATAATTTGAAAAAATTATTTTTAAAATTTGATCTCTCTTCAGTGATTATATTTTGAGTAAAAGTGAACCATAAAGACTCACAATTAGTTTTAGCCTATTAAAGATTCTGAAATTTCTTATAGCAAGAACTCAATCCAATCTTCCTTGTTTAAATTAATACTTCTCAAATATTTTGACTACAGAATCATCTGTAACTTGGTGATAGCTATTTAAAATTTTTGTACTTGGTTTTAAAACACATAGAAAAATCCTGTAAAACTGACTTTATACAAACATTTGCTTTATTCATGACACATACTTCCCAGTCTCATTAAGTGTCTGATGTACTTCTGTTTCTTTATGTTTCATTTAACTAATGCTAAGAGTCACAACATTAGATCAAGCTAATAAAGTGGGTCTTGCTTTGTTATTTACTTATTTTAAACTTGTAGTAGTCCACCAAATTCCTTAGCAGGCATTCATTATTTCCTTATTATACCTGTATTGTGAGTCCACAGATAAAGTCCCAAGATGTGAGGTGACATCTCTAAAGCATTGAGACTGCACAATGGGAGCAGATCCTGAAACCTCATTCTCAGAGGGCACATGGCTACTTGATTTCTCACCTGTCCATTGTGCAAGAAGCTACCTGCTGTCCAGGAGGAGGTTATGCAGTTCGGATGAGAGTCTCTGCCTCCCTTATCTGGGTGGGTGATTGATTGATGTAATCTACTCAGTTTTACCCTATTTTAAGAATACATGATCCAGTGACTGACTCAGGGACCAGCATCAATCCATGCCTGCGCTGCAGGTGCTGACTCTTTCCTAAGTGTCTTCAGACATCACTTAATTCAGTCCACTCAGACAGAGGTCTAGCACTTCTAAGCACTATTCAGGGCAGAGCACAGTCTTTGGTGCTGCCAAGTGAATGGATGCATGAATAGCTGATCATATGGCAGATGTGATGCTGAAGATGCTGCAGCCTTTTTGTTGCTATGTGGAAAACTCATCTGCAAAGGAAGCTAACACATGGAAGAATACAGGAACAGAAAATTTCAGGGTTGCAATATAAAATCTCAGTCCAACTGCCTAAAGCCTAATTTACCACTTGACATTTTCAGCAATCCAATGGTTTCTTTATTGTTTGGCCAACTTTGTGTTTAGGTTTCTGTCCACTGCAATAGAAACTACTCCTAGTAATATACCTGAAGAGGAAATTCAAACAAGTGCCAAATTATTTCACAAATTTGCTACCATGGTGGAAAACAAGACATTTCATTTAACGTATTATAAATGTTAAACCACCATGTGTTGTAGGGGAAGCTGTAGCCACGCCTTCTTAGGGCCTGGCTACAAGAGTACCTGAGGGCTTGTGAGGGCATGGTCAGAGTGAGTAGGGGGACTGCGTTTTCGGTTTCGGTTTCTCTTTGCTTCTTGCTGGACAGACTACCACCGGCTGGCTGGTTCGCTCTGTAAGTAAGGCTTTTCCCTATTAAATACCCTTATATTTCTACCTGACTCCGTATTGGTAATTTCTTACTATAATGTGTTTACTCCTAGCTCCTAACTTACATCTTGAAAACTTAATTACAAGCCCTAAGTCAGAATGGGAGAAAATTTCAATGGTATGTCAGGCACCACTAGTTTGATGATTTATAAGAAAGACACCAGCATACAGGGTTGAATATGTGAAAACAGTTAGAAGAGAATAGTGGTGTGTAGCTTCCTAAAAGGATGAAAGTCAAGATGAACAAAGAATTGAGTGACAGGCTTTTTAAGAAGTACATCAGCAGTGCTAAGGGAAATGAGGCATCCAGAACTGTGTTTGTAGGTAGAGGAAAGATGTCGTTCAATTGTGTAATTTACTCTGGAGAAACTGGAAACAAAAGAATGATGAAAATCGTCAAAAGGAATTAAAACGTTTTTATTTTCATTCTCTCCACAAATAGATTCCCATAAGAATAATTTCTCTTTTAATCCAACTTTGAAGATCAATTTCAGGGAAGAAGCACATTTCTTGGTGTCCACAGTAAATAATTTCTCTCACATGGCTAGCCTGCACTCTTCCAATCCCCCACAAATTCTTTATACTCTACAACAAAGAGTGATTCTTCCAAGACTATACTAGGCAGGATTTCTCTAAGAAGTACCTAAAGTATCACTGCCAAACTCCCAGAGTGAGGAACTAATACTTACATTAGCATAATTTTAAATACAGCTCCTAGAAGCTTCCTTTGACAATGAAAGCTCATTTTGGATGCTGCTGACTGTGTTGTTATTAGCAGCAGCTTTTGTTTGGGAGGGAATAATGAAAAATTCAGATAAATAGGATGAATATGGGTCAACATGGACATCTTTGAAACACAGAGTTCGAAAAGGAAAGACAACCTTAAATTTCATGGGCATGTACTTCCAGATACATCCACAGCAATCCTGAGGGATTTTTTTTCTGCACCCCTCACTATGACAACATAGCACAAATATTCTCCACATGCTGACTTTCAACATATTTTAGAGAAACTCATCTTTTAATTTATCCCTCTTCTCCACCCAACTGCCTGCTTACTCACAGTTTCTGTTACCTCATAACTTTGGCAGAGATCATCTGTTTCTTTCCAGATGATGTTTGCAGCAGTAAACTTCAGCTCCTGCTGTTGATGACTCAGACCCTTACAATTTCCTTTTTCTGGAGTCTCAGGACAGCTCAGTCCACTAACTGAACTCTTCTTTTGCCAGCCAGCCTCCAAAGATTTTCTCAGCAGGTTTGAGACTAGCTGCTTGAGATTCCAGTATCCATTCTTTGGTCCAAAGAAGATGGCCACCTGGGATGAAAACTGGTGGTGTAATGTTTCTATGAAATTATTTGTCCTAATAAGGAAAACATGCATGATAGATATAGTTTACAGTGGCTAATTTAGCTGAGCTTATAGCAAACTGCCTACATTCATGCATACATCTAAGCTGCCCCCAGCTGACATGTTCCATATGTCATATGCATTGGAGATATGCTAAAACTTTAATAGGATGCTCATAACCTTGTGTGGGCTCCATTTATTGCCTCCAGAGACAATGTGAAAAGGTCACATTAAGTATTGGTTGAGGTCTTGAAATACACTAATCCATGGTACTCAAGATTATTGGTCCAAAGATAGTCTGTCATCTCACTGTAAAAACTTGGCAAGTTTTTTAAATTTCTTTATTCTTAATCTATATAATCTATAAAAAGTTTTTGGTCTCTCCTACGGTACACAGTTTTAGAGAGAATTAAGTGATAGCATACATCTAAAATACCTAAAGAGTGGTGAAGTCAGTGAGGAGTAACTTTTCTCCTCTTCATGACTAGCATGGGTCCCACTCCTGTAATAACAGACAGCATTAAAAGAGAAAAACTTGATTTTTGGTTGTAGTTTTATGTAACCACTGGCCTGATAATGAATACTCCATAACAGAGAAAAAACCTATCTAATTATAACTAGAATCAGTGATGTGTGGGCAGAAGTGTAAACTTAGGAAAGAACAGAAAGACATGTGATTACCCTCATGAATCTAGGAAGTGGGAAACATGCAAGACCTATCTGTTTGAGTCCTTTTAACTTTCCAGTGATTGCATTTCTTCACTCTGGTGGTGGGCAGGACACAGGACAGCCTCTAGGTTGTGGGGAAGAAGGCACAACTCTGATGCTTATTACCAAGAAAAGTCAGAGGATATATATATAGGTTTGGGCAAGAGTAACTGAACCTTCCATGTCTTGCCTTGGGATAGGGCAAGAGGAGGTTAGAGGTTGCATAAGATCCTCCTGATCATCTTCATTATGAAATACTCAGTGTACCAAAATGCTGTCATACAGTGTCATATTCTATGCTTCAACAATGTATTTGGCACATACATTGCAAACTATTTTAATACCGACACTGGAAACTGTTGTTTTTGTCTTCTCTCTATAATCTAAAAATTATACAGTTGGCCACTGCTAGACAGCTGGTGTATAACAGTGGGTATCACATACATCTGTCACACAGATGACATTTATAAAAGAGAGAAATACCCAGGGCATGAGGCATGTATTTATTCTGGACTGGTTTTCTGGAATAGTTCACTAACCTTGAAACCTGGCTGATATTCTAAAGCCATTCGATTGGGGATAGGAACTCTGAGGTTGATAGTTTGCTGTGACATATTTTCACAACAGAGTTATGATATTCTGAATTCTCAGAAATCAAAGCTCATGACTTCATGGGTTATACGTTACAGCATAAGATTTCAGAATGTCATTACAGGGTCAAAGCCATTGTCATGACCTAAGTAATTCTAATTATCCCACCATTTCTACATGTTTTAAACTCATTTGGGTACTGATTTGTGTTCTAAAAGTCCTTTATTTACTTAATGCTTTCCTAAAGTATTTCACAATTAGAAAAACTTTCACTCAGCAGCCAGTGAAAATAGAGCAAGTCATAAAAATAGCTCTGATCCAGATTCCACTCTGGAGCAAGAGACTGGGCAGGAACTGAAGCAGCACTGGGAGCCAGCTGCCCCATCTGCCTCTTATGGCAAAGAAGGCAGTCTAGCTTGCTGTCTTTTGTTCACTTGTTTGTCTAAATCCCCATCCTCCCATAGTGCCTGTGTGCCACAATCTCTAGAATCCCAACAGTGTCTTGTGACTTCTTATTTATTGCATCCACCCTGACTTCTGCAAGACCTAACAACTGCTTCATTTTGTTGGTATTTTCCAATTAAAATTCAAGAGAAAATGAATTGTGTTGGCCTAGCTCACTACATTGAGGTTTCTGTTCAGCTGGTAAGTTGACTACAGCTGAACAGAATTAATTCTTATAATTACTTAGCTCTTTCCCCAAATAGCCCCAATTCTGACCATGTTTAGAAACGTGTGTGTGCTTGTGTGTTTATATGCAAAGTCCAATAAAGAGAAAATATGACAGGATTTAATGGGTAAGCTTTCTTGTAGCCATGTAATAAAGCCCTGTTTTATGGCCTAAATGATATGAGCTTCCATTACCACAGTTATTGTTAGAGTAGGAACAGTGCAGAAAGATAATTACACTGCTCGTAGGTCTATAGATATGAATGCAATTGTCAGGACAGACTAAACACGGGAATAATCCCAATAGGGTGGAGAAAAACAACAACAACAATTAAGTGATACAGAACTTTGGTATTTTTTATTTAATTTTTGTCAAGATCCCAAGATTCCAATGTGATTGGAGGACACTTACCTAGCATCCTCATTAAGCCTGAAAAACATTGGCTTTGTTAGAATTTTTTTTCCCTCACCTGCTGAAAGAAATAGTTTTGTTTCTATTTATATAGATATCTTAAATTCTCTTTGACCCTGTCATGGAAATCTGATTTTGCTGAAAAGGGGCGGGGGAACCTACTGGTGTCGAGTGGTTAGCCAGAAGAAAAATAAAAGTGGACATTACTGCTATCATTTTGTATCTGTCTTCTTTGCTATCTCTGCCTAAAATGTTGAGTCAGAGTTCTGCTCAACTCTGTTCCTAGACATGATAATTACATAAGTGATGTACTGACCATATAAGGTTGATTACACCCTATCTTGAAACACATCTAAAGGGATTCATCGTCCTCCAACTAGGGTCCTTTGTCTCCTAATAATGTCACAAGCTAATAACCAAATGGTCTGATAAACACCAGCCCAGGGGATGGTTCTTCCCACATTCCCAGTGGGTCTTCCCTCCTCCTTATACTTGCAAGGGATTTGTATACTAGGTGAATCTAAATCCATTGAAGTGAGAAATAATCACTAGACATCATAGGACTGTTCCTCTAAAGGGGGTGTACAACTCCAATCTCCTCAGTGAACGTGAGTGTACTTTTTAGCCACCAAGGGCTGAGCATCTCTACCATGCAAACCCTGTACTGACGTTATGCTCCATAATAAGCTCAAAGGCTTCAGAGTTAGCTCATGATGGATTGAAAGCCCTGAGACTTGGAGTCAAAATATTCTTTCATTCTTTTAAGCTGATTTTCTTTATTTTGTCAAAGGTTCACAAATCTGTCTAACATACCATGCTTAGAAAATTCAAATAGGACTTGTAAACATCAGATACAGGCTCTTGGAAATGCAATCCTCTAAATTGTCATATGCTCATATAAAAAGAATCTGTGATGACCTGGAGGGATGGCTCACAGGTTAACATCATTCATCCCTTTCAGGAGCACTCATGTTTAGTTCTCAGCACCAATACTGAGTAGCTCACAATCCATGTAAATCCAGCCTTGGGATTTCTGACACCTCTGGCATCTTGAGGGGGGGTCAGTGTTCATATGTGTGTACCTGCACACAGATACACATACACACATATACAAAGGAATTTCAAATATTCCAAAAATAAAGGCTTTGATGCTTTTATCAGGAAAGACTAGTTTCCTCTGTGTTTGTTCATAAGCGACCATGTCCTCAGCTTAGGGTTGTGCTTTGGGAGGTTGACAATAAAATTATTCATCCTGATTGAAAATGATGACTCTACTTTCAGAACTGCAGAAGATTTGGTGGACTTGGTGGAGCCCTGGTTGGGGGCCCTACCCTGCCTGGGGAGTGGCGGATGGATGGGGTGGGGGGTAGGTTGGAGGTGGGGGAGAAGGATGGGGGGGGGAGGGAGAGGGAGAGGGAGAGGGAAAGTACATGTGAAAATATTAATAATTTAATAAAAAAATGCAAAAAATATATTCATCCTGATTGAAAATGATGACTCTACTTTCAGAACTGCAGAAGATTTGGTGGACTTGGTGGAGCCCTGGTTGGGGGCCCTACCCTGCCTGGGGAGTGGCGGATGGATGGGGTGGGGGGTAGGTTGGAGGTGGGGGAGAAGGATGGGGGTGGGTGGAGGGAGAGGGAGAGGGAAAGTACATGTGAAAATATTAATAATTTAATAAAAAAATGCAAAAAAATATTCATCCTGATTGAAAATGATGACTACTTTCAGAACTGCAGAATTGCAGCACTGATCACTTATGTGACTAGGGCAAAATAGAAATAATTAAATTATGCTTACAGTGTAATTTATGGGACACTTCCAGTACCTCTCTATTTGTATAATTTCAGACAGAAAGCATGAAGTTTATGGCTGTAACAGACCACTTTCTGATTAGATCTGAAGCCTGATACACAGTAGGGAGTTTATAGCTTATATGGACTCTTGATTACAAACACTCAGTTCAGGAGCTAACAGCGCCACAAAGGAACTTGCTAATGTTATTTTGTCAAACAGGCATGCTGTCCAATTGCCTTCTCAATATTTATGCCATGCCCATGGATTGGTGATACTCTCAACTTTGGCCTGGGAGCTTCTTCTACAATGGACAACAATCAATGCAGAGATTCTTAGCTGGTCAAAGAGATGAGAACAAGTGACTGCTGAATGTTCATCTCTGCATGGAACATCTACATCAATGACCCTATCACCTTCCCTAATCTCCAGGAACATCAAAGAAGAGGTGGCAGAAAAAACTGGAAGAGAAAAAAATGAGAGGAGCGCTGTGAAATGCTGTCTTCTGGATAAGAGATAGCCAGCATCCTGTTGAACTCACTACAGCTGGGTTATCTGCATAAGCCAAGAGCTCAACATTATTGTGGGCAACACTAATTGGATTCACTGGGCTGTACAAACAAATAAACAAAAGGGAAGGACATAAGGGTATGAAATTTGCAGAGAGATGTGTTGGAAGGTGTCTAGTGTGAGGGGAAACTCTCAAATAATAAAAAAATTTAAGAAAGAAAAAGTATTTCAAACAAGAAGAAAAATTAAACCAACAGAAAAAAGTGTGTTGCATGTAGTAAATTAATAAAGTTTTGCCCCTCCCTAAAAAAACAGCATCTAAAATATACAAATATGCATGATAAGCACCATGAAGAGATACATGTTGGCTTTTACTTATCTGAAATGTTTGGACCCAAAATATTTTAAATACTTTTTCATATTTTGGTATATTTTCATATATAAATGATATATCATGGGAGGAGACCAAATATGAGCATGGAATTCATTTACCTTTCACCTACTATACCTTACCCTTATGGATAAAAGACAACATAACATAGGAAGTCAGGTGTGGAATTCCCTTCTTAAGTATGGCTTTATGGTGTTAACTGAAGGATGTGAGATCCACAAGAAGTTTGGAGTTATATTAGGGATGCCCAATACTACTACTGTGTAATCTGCCCTTTCTCATTTTTTTCTGCTCATCAACCCTCACTTTCTGACATGGATGTGTCCCTGAGCAACTTGTTGCTACTCCAAAAGCCACTAAATGAAATCACGTTTCTTTTATCTTGATTGAGTAAAATTATGTATGCAACTCCCACCCAGCTTTTACAGACAGAAAAATATTTCACTGACACAAGTATAGAAAAGTAGTAGAAAGCAATTTGGATGTTCGTATATGCTCCTTGTACATTAAATATCATACATGAGGGTTTATTTTAACCCCTGAGGAGCAAGAAGCCTCCTCTTAGTGAGTGACAGATGGTAGTAGAGAGCTGCTGTAGAACGAGACTCCTATAGTCATCAGATTCTTCATGAGATGTTTCTACTTGTCAGGCCTCATGGTTATCTTTTATTCAAAATTTCCTTAGGAAGGAGATTGCTTATGTACCTAAAAGCTACATGAAGAGTTCTTCAAGGCACACAAAAATGTATTGGATGAAGAGACCAAGAGGCAAATGTTGTGTCAAAACTGTCTCAAGCCAGATGACATGATTGTGTCCATCCAACCCCATACAGGGTTAAAATTCACTTCAGGACTTCTCTAACCAAAACATATTTTTAAAGGATTCCCCAACACACACTTTCCTTTTTTTTTACATACATGTGTCTGTGTGGGTGCATACACATGAACCATGTACCATGAGTACTTGTGCAGGTCAGAAGACAGCCTGAAGGAACTAGTGTTTCTCTCCTTTCATCATGAGGGCATTAGGGGTAGAACTCAAGGCCTTTACCAAAAGAGCTATTTCACTGGTTTCAAAACACATTTGATGTTTGATTTTATGTTTTTTGGTTCCTTTTGTGTGTTTGTTTGTTGGTTGATTGGTTTGAATTTGGCTTGGTATGATTGTATTTATTTGGAATCTGGCCTCACTTTGTAGTCTGGGTTATCCTTCAGCTATGTAATCCGGGCTGGCCTCAAATTCATGGTAATCTTCCTGCCTCACCTTTTCAAGTCCTGGGATTGCAGCACGAGTCACCATACTTGGATAAAGCTACTTCTGTATTAAAAATTTGATTAAATGTAACTTGTGTTCTTTAAAATATATATTATACGTTGATATGTATAGATGTATATGTATGTTTGTGTGTGTAACAAAATGGTTAGAGTCAAGAGAATTAGCTTATCTCCTCACATACTTGCAAGGTTTTTTCATTGACAAGGTGAAATCATCTGTAATTTACTCAACTATGTTGCATATGATTAGCTATACTCATCATGTTATATATAAGAGAATAGAATTCTTCCAACTATGTTACCAAAATGTCTACCATCACTGATTGTCTTTCCATAAATGGAACCATCATGGTGAAGGTTTCCATGTGTAGTATTTATGCATACAAAAATCCTTTGTTACTAAAAGAACATGTGGGGAATCCCTTTTTTTTTTTTTTAAGAATAGTAGAGACTGCTACTCAATGCTGTTTGGAGGAAAGAGCTTTAAGTTAATGATTTGTACACAGGGACTTTAGAGAGGCTGTTAGTTAAAGATGTACCCAGAAGTATACCTCCTGGTCTTCCCTGCCCACCAAGAAGTCCCACTGGGGAAACACTACAGTGATCATGTACCCTCAACAGCAGCTATGGGGAAAATGGCCATGGAGAGCCCTGAGGAACTTTGATGGGGTATGGGAGAAATTAAGTAAGTCCTTTTGAAAGCTTCTTGTCCTTAGATTAAGACCATTAGAAACAGATTCAAGTTGAAATGATACTTCTAAGTGTTAGAGGCTTACTGTAATGGGGCACTGATTAGGAAGGTGGGAGTACAAGGGAAGCTGTTGTGGAAAATTTCCAAGTGCAAGCTTCACCAAGTTCATCAGCAAAGACCTTGCTGAGTGCTCACACAGTGTGGGACACATCTTTGTCAGCATAGAGGAGGCAGCTAAAAGTTCATTTGCAACCACCTCTTACACAGTTTAGTTACAATCATCTGAGAAAATTGACTTTCTAGGTATCTTGCAATCTAGAATTAAAACTTTGGAATGCTATGTTCTATGATGTAGACATCTGATACCCTTTCTCTAAAGAATCTGTTAGGTCCATTTCTAAATTTCCCTGTTGTCCAGGCGTACTTTAAGATGTCTGAACATAACTGAGGTGTTTGATACTGACCAGGAACCACTCAATATTAGAGGGACAGGTTTTGGATTCATACCTCTTTTATCTCTCAGCATTTTGTTTGATAAAAGAAGGTTTCGAATCGGTTAGATTTTTGCAAAAGGCTTCTGTTTGGAGATGAAGAAGATACTGTTTCCAATCCAAACCTTTTGATTTTACAGCAATATAAAGAAAAAGCCAATCAATGTCTTTTTGAGAGCTTTTTTGGTTCAATATTATGATACACATTAAATTAACTGGGGATGTTTTAAGATCTAGCTGCAAATTTCATTGAACAACAACAATCAAATCAAAACAAAACAAAACAGAAACCAAGTCCAGGTAGATGTCTCAACAAGTAAAGGCACTTGTTTCTAAACCTGACAAATGGATTTTTATCCTTAGAACCCAAATTAGGAAAGCAAAGAATTATTTATCTCTTTCAAGTTCTTCTATGTTCTCCATATTCACCCTATAGCATGTGCACCTCACCAACAAACACAAAATAAAATAAATCAATTTTGAAATGTGATATATTTAATACCGTATTTATATTCAAAGTTATATTAGTTACCCCCTTTTTGCTTTCATAAAGCATCTGACAAAGGATGATAAGGAAGAAAGAATTTATTTTGGCTCAGTGTTTACTCATGGTAGGGACTGTGTAATGACAGGAGCATGAGGCAGCTAGTCACAGTGTACCACAGTGGAGATGTGGCCCGACTATAAGAACCCAAAGCCAATCCCTTCCTCCAGTGAAGCTCCACCTCCTAGACCTTACTCAACTTTCTGAAGCAGCTAAGGATCAAGTATTCAAACACACTAGGAATTCATAGTAATCTTTTCGGTACAAGCCTCCTCCGGGTTCTGTTACCCTTTGCCTTTAGAATGAACCTGTTCCCATTTCGGCTGCTGGAGAATATCTGTGTGCTCATATGGGGCCTTCTCTCCTTCTCCTTAGACACATAATAGCCTGCTTTGCAGAACTCTGTATCCTATTCTCCTGATCGTACTGATTTAAGGGTAAATGCCTTGTCTTCCCCTCTGAGCTGTAGCCAGTGGCTCCTGTCTGAAACAGGGTTACTCAGCCTTTCAGGGGTTTCTTCTCAGCACCATCTATGGAAACGTCACTATGTAAAACTTTTACTGTATCTGCACTTGCAGGGGATCAGAAGTCAGCAATGGCATAAACATGACAAACTAGCTCGGTAGACAAGGTTTGAGTGTAAAAGAGAGAACTCTCCTGCTGCTTGGTATAGCTAAATAGCTCTGATGGGGTCCACACAAGAGGCATGGGGACAATAACCAGAATTTCATGGGAAAATGACATTCCTCTAAGTAATTCAATGGCTGTGATATTGTCCTATAAAAGTGAGCTCCAGCATCCCAAGACATCAAAGCCATAAGATTAATTTCCCTCCAGTTGGCTGCTGTTCTGGACTTTTTGCTTTGTCTACAGCAGTGAAAGCTGATACATCCCACGGGATCAACACATAATCCAGCCTCTGTTAGGTCACAACTTTAAATATGTTTTGGTTTTTCTTTTTTTCTGTTTGTTTTTTTATGTGTGGTTTTGTTGGCATATTTATAGAATTAATGTGGTTGAGAAAAAAAGAGAAAAACATAAGGGCATCCGAGGTTGTATGTAAAGAAACAATGCAACCACATGACACTGATTTTCACTGGGGAGGCAAGAATGACAGGAGCGATGACAAAGTTGTCTGTAAGTTTCCTTTGCTTTTGTCCCTAGTGGAAATACTGGGAAAGCAGACGTCTATTTGTATTTCACCTTCTTGTTCTTGCTTTGCTTTTAATTTCTGGTTTTGTTTATCTTGTAAGATGGATTGGACCAATGAAATATTGATCACAGGAAATTCTTAGAGATCTGCAAAGGAAAAAAAAAGATTATTTCCAAAATTTATGACTTTGGCTAAAGGTGTATAGAAATCTTGAGGCCAGCTTATAAAGAAACAATGGGAACATGGAACAGGAGGAGACTGTCTGCAGGTTGGATCCAGAACAGTTCTTCCAGTCACATGATTGGGGATACATGAGGTAAAGACAAAAACATTTTTTTTAAGATCTCAAGATAGGTAATTACAGCTAAGTTAAACTCAACTGGTGGTAAATACTCACAGGCATGTTGTTAATAAGTCAAACATGGCTGTTCCTTGGAAGTCAGTATTTTTTACATCATTGTCTGCAGGGATAGATAGATTATTGTACCCTTAGGTCTCAAGATGTCTCAGTAGAGCTAAAAACATTCACATCTAGGGGGAATGATGGATTTGCTGCCAGATAGAAAAGTTTAGCTCCTTTTTAGGTTCTTGGCAGAGTTAAACCAAACCGTGAATACAACATAAAGAACATTTTCTACCCATATATAGAAACAAGAATATACATTAAAAACTTACTTACATCAGGTTCAATGACACAAAACTGTAATTCCAGCACTTGGGAGGCTGAGATATGAGGGTTGCAAGGTTAAGATTAGCCTAACAAACACATGGAGACACTGGAAAAAGAAATAGATTTGGCTATATTTTAAGCTTTTATTTTAAACTGACTACAGATACAGATGTGTAGTTGATATTCTTTTTTTTTTTCTAAAAATTGCATATAGTTTAAATGTTTCTTTTCTGTCCTGGAATTTACTATATAGATGAGGCTGGCCTCACACAAAAAAAGATCCACTTGTCTCTGACTCCCTATCCTGAATGTTAAGATCCCTTTTCATCATACTGATTGAACCAAAGGGTGCTTCTTCATAATATAATCCATAGAAATATTTTTTGTTAGTACAAACTAGGAACAAACTTACTTCACATGTCAATCTCTTCTCCCTCTCCCTCCCCTCCCCCAACCCCCTACCCAGGCCCTCACATATAACCCACCCCACGCCCCCTCCACTCCCCAGGCAGGGTAGGGGCCTAGATGGGAGCTCCCCAAAGTCCACCATATCATCCTGGGCCAGGCCTAGTCCCTCCCCCATGTGTCCAGGCCAAGAGAGCATCCCTTCACATGGAATGGACTCTCAAAGTTCCATCTTACACCAGGGAAATCTACTGATCCACTGCCAGGGGCCCCATAGAGTGCCAAGGCAGCCTCATTGTCATCCATGTTCAGGGGTCTGGAACAGTCCCATGCTGGCCTCCCAGACAACAGTCTGGGGTCGAGGTGCTCCCCTTGTTCAGGTCAGCTGTTTCTGTGGGTTTCACCAACCTGGTCCCAACCCCTTTGATCTTCTTTCCTCCCCCTCCGCAACTGGGTTCCAGAGTTCAGTTCAGTGTATATCTGTGGGTGTCTGCCTCTGCTTCCATCAGCCACTGGATGAGGCCTCTGGGACGGCATAAAAAGTAGTGATCAGTCTTCAACAACTGAGATTCTTTCTTCCATCTTTTGAATTCTTTGGTTATACTCACATGTTTAGTTCCAGATCCTTTGTCCTTTCTATTTCCAGCATCCTCTCATTCTGTGTTTTGTTTTTTGTTTCTGTTTCAGCTTTCATGCCTTGAACTGTTTTAGAGTGTTTCCTTCACTTGTTTTATTGTTGTTTTTTCTTGGCTTTCTTTAGATTCTGTAAGAGATTTGCTTATTTCTTGAATTTTTGGTTTGCCTTTCCTCCATTTCATGTAACATTTTGCTTGTTTTTTCTTCTATTCCTTTAAGGGATTTTTTTTTGTTTCCTCTTTAAAGGTCTCTATCATCTACGTAAGATAATTTTGAGGTCCATCTCTTCATTCTCTGTGTTGGGCTTTTCCGATCTTGCTGGTGTGGAGTCCCTAGATGCTGGAGGTGTCATATTGGCCTTTCTGTTGTTCAGTGTGTTCTTATTCTGTCTACTTCCCATCTCTTCTTCCAGTGGTTGCAGGTGGGGTCTCTCTATCTCCTCTTGTCACCTGGTGGTGTGTATGGGCCGAGACTTCAATGTCTGCAGCTCTGGATGGTCTTTCCTCTCCTGGTAGTCTGCTCACTCAGTACAGGACGGGCAGAAGGCCGAAGGGGGAAGGAAGAGTGAGGTGTTTCCAGACTCAGGGAGCTCCTGCCTGTCTGGGAGGGTCAACTCTCTGCAGGCACAGGCCCAGAGAGATCCAGGGAAAAGGGGATGTTGTGTAGGAGTAGGGCAGGAGAAGAGGGTACATTCACCTCGGTAGGGGTCAGGCTGGCAGCAGAGGGGGAACGAAGAGTGAAGTGTTTCCAGACTCCCATAGAAATAATTTTAAAGAGGAGAGTAATAATAAATTCAGCAAATTAAATAGCCTCTCCAGCCCCCACATAAATTTTTTTCAATTTCCTTATAATTAAACTCATATATCATTAGTCATTGTTTTTGGAAATACAGTTATAATAAAATAACGAATTTGGATTTTTCCCTAAAGTTTCAGTGACACACTTGCAAAACTGACATTATCTATACCTTTGAAAAGGTCTGGGCCAAAATACAGAGTAAATTCTAGAATTTTGTATCAATTATTGTTTATATACTAAGTGATAGAAGAGTTCACAGTTGGTTAGCACATGAGGAGCCGAAAAAACAGGCAATATAAAGGAAAGAGGAAACCTGAAAATTAACAAGAAATATGATCCTATGAAACATCTCACTCAGTGCTTTATTCTATGAGCATACAAAATTTTGAAGTCTCCATGGTGGAGGGAACATTCTGTCCATTTTGAAACAGAACATCCATGATAATCACACTCTGCCTCTGCCATAGAGTGTGAATTCTGAAGCTCCATTTAATCATAACCATGGCTGTAGCAGGCTGATATGAGCTTTTGAATCAGTCTAATTCTATTTGCACAACCCTGCAGTCTACTTACCTATCCTCTGTCCTGATTTCAAAGGTCATTGTGTCCCTCTACTGATCTTGTCATGAATCCCCATCTCTGACTCTCTTACAATAAATTTATTAAGAGCTTGGAACAATCATACCAGTTGACTCTTTTGTTTCATTATGCACCCCTTATTTAGTCACATGTAAGTAAAAGTTTTGGCTTGGTAATTAAATTCTTTTTTTAAAAAGTTTCTCAAATATCCTAAAGTTAACATGAAGTAAAATCATGAAGAGAATCCTTTAAGTTTCCTTGTGTGCTATTGACACTTTATTCTTTGTTTTACTTGTCACACAACTATGGCCATGATATGTATGACACTTTTGGTGGTATTGGGCAAAGGAAGTGCTGAGCAGCCAGAAGCAGAGCTCCATGAGACAAGGTAATCATACAACCTTTTGTGCCAAATCCATCTATCAAAATCCTTCTTAACATCCAAAATCCATGAAAATGCAGTCTACATATGTTGCCTTACTCTCTTCCTTTCCTCCTCTCTGTCTACCTAGAAAAAAATCTCATAAATGCATTATTGCATTCCAAGGTAATGGCCTCAATTAGACAAGATTCATTTTAATAGAATGAATATCAAGTTTTACTGTATAACTCTAAGAATTGCTCTTTATAGGAACATACTCTCAACAGCATTTTTAACAAGAATATCAGAAAATTGCCAAAGTTTCTATGAGCCGAAAGAAAATTCACTGTGGCCACATGTGCATGTCTTTTACAAAGAAAGCCAGCAATGTATTCCTTAGATTTCAGGGACATGGGTTCTTCCCTCAAGGATCAGAAAGATTCTCTGCCTATCTTGTGTTTTTAAAGGTGTATCACTCTGTCACTCACTTGGAGCCTGTGGGCAGGCTCCTTTCTCTGCCTCAAATTCTTCACACACCAATAACAACAGAAAACTCTGGATTGTAATGTGACATGTGATGAAACAATTTTGTAATAAACTAAAATTGAACTCTCTCCCTTCTTCCTTTCTTCCCTCCCCCTCTGTTCCCTGCCCCTCTCTCCCCTCTTTGTCCCCCAGCATTAATATTCTGTCCCTAATGCATCTTCCCTTCGGGACAATTTAATTCAGGTGTATTTGAAGACATTCCCATTCATTATACAACTCATTTCATTTTTGCAACTGGGAAGGTTCTGTTGAATACACAGGGTAGGTGGCCTTCCCCAGTGATGACATGGTGAGAGATTTATGATCTTGAGGGGAGTCCCTTCCACACAGATGGTGAATCTCTGTTTCTTCAGCCTCTGTCTCTGCCTCATTTCCTTCTGCCAAATTCCTTTTCTAAATCATTCTGTCATTGTCCTCTTCTGTCTGCTTCAATTGACAAGAACATTTACCAATGAAATCCTTACTAAGGTGAAGCAACAAGATTTTCTCCTTCAAGGTCTGAATTTAGAAAACTGTCTTTCCTCATAGCAGTTGATGACATCTCCTGTGTCTAGGAACAGAAGGGAGACTCCATCTGTTTGTAGGAAGAATAAAATGGTTTGTACACAAGGTACTCTATTGTTGGCATTTATTCTAAACATGAGAAGTATTTGAGTTTGAAGTGGAAATGCTCAATGTCTGAGAGCAGGATCTTTATTATTGCTTGCAAAAGTCACATTCAGTGAACATTAGAAATGACACTTTGAATATGCACTTTTCTTCCCACAATGTTATTTCTTCAAAAAAGCATAGTTCATAATATTAAAGCTAGTGACAACTTGGAAAAATACCAATAGACATGCAGTGTACTTTAAAATAATCATTGCCATTTAGTCTGTACCCACCATCATTTTGGTATCCTCAATGCAAAGAGAAATGAATACTGAAATATGCCCAATAGCCTATAGTCTTTGAATATTTTTCCTTAGAGTTTTGGTTCACTTAACAAACATTAAATTTGTCTGGCAAAGAAATGATGTGCACTGCAGGCCTGTGCAACTGGCTGAATCAGCAGAACAGCCTGTCTGGCTCCTGTGTATCACGAGATCATCATTACCTAAAAACTGGCTCCTGGGAGCTGCCTGTGTTGGATCATTTTAACGATGTGTTACAAAATACATCTGAGATATTATAAACAGTCTCCTCTTTGTTTAAGATGAAGGGAAAGAAATAGAAGAGTAAGAAAACTGCTTCCTACTACAAAGTGAGCACTCTCAAAAACCAATTCAAGTATTCCTTACAATGCCTCTTTTAGACTAGCCCACACCACCACCCACACCTATGGAAGGTGTGTATGAGTATGTGTGTGTGCACAGCAGTCTGTCTCCCCAAATGGTTATGGAATTCATATGTTATGTACCACCGTGTGTCAGGAGGCTAGGAAATTTCCATTAGAGGATTTCTCAGGGTCCAAACCTCCAGTTCCAGTAACCAGGAGCTCCAGTCTACAATTGTATTGCAGATGCTAGTTAATCTGCTATTGAATAGCATAGCCACAGTGGAGAACACATTGCTAGTTTGCATCTCTACAGAACTAGGCATTTGAATACGCCTGCACCAGGGCAGAGGGCTAGGTGTATGTGACAAGTGAGGACAGGAGTTATCAGTCTACCTGAGGAGAGATGGTAGTGTTAGACCCCCGGAAAGCTCAGGTATCCGGGGTCCCAGGCCAATACTGCGGTCACCCCAATCACCAGGTGGATTCAAGAGCTTGATGCAAACTGCATGAGGCTTTATTGTAATTTAAAGAGCTAACCCCATGTTAGCTCGGGTCTTTCACCCACCCACCATGGCGGATGGCAAGCAAAGCCTCTGAGAAGCCACAGGACCGAGAACTTATAGGGCAGCATAAGGGGAGTGTCTAGGGGTACGAAGAGGCTCACGATTGGTGTTCCTCCAGGCTTGGAGGGCTTGCCCTGTGTTGATTGGCCAACTGGTTGTTATGGCCCATAGGCCCTCCCAGGGTGGTTGCTATGCTCTGTGCATTATTACTGTGCGCTTGTCGAGCTTGTCCATAAAGTACACCCAGGGTCGTAAAGCATAGTGCCACCAGCTAACTTCTGATTGGTTCCTTGTCACGAGGCAGGCACCTAACCTCTAGTGACTATGACAAGGTCATAGATCACGTGTTCGGCCGTTATGGCTGCCGAAAGGGGAGCTGGTCCCTTCAGTAGAGAGATCTGTTGATAGGGTCTAGGAAGATGGAAGCACAGGTAGGAAATAGCCAGGAAGATGCTGAATAAGAAGAGACTCCAGTTTTTGCACCATGGAACTGAGAACTCTCTAATGATGACAAGATGCCTATGTCTGGTCTTTATCGCTGTTGGGTTCCTAGGAATTTCCAAGCCCACACTCCCCCACTCAGGCCAAACCTCATGACTTCCATGGTTTGTGGCTGAGACATGCTGGGCCATGACAACTGTGTTTCTGAAAGACTATACAACTTCAAGATGGGTCTCATTCCTATTTTAATATGGAAACATACATATCCTGAAAATATAAGAGATAGAAATTTTGCCTTGTTGGGTTTGAGATACTGAAAAGTTCATAGGACTCCTTGGTTTGTTGTTGTTGATTTTGTTTATTTCTCTGTTTTTCAATTTACTGCTTGGCAAAAAGTGGAATAAAGGTTATAAATAAGATTTGTCACTTGTGTTTGGTAGAGTAATGGTAAATGTATGAATTTCCAACACATAACAAGTAATCTACAATAATGGTTGGCTAAACTTGACTTGAATTAATTGTTGTTCACTATGAGAAATGAAATAATAGAACAAAATATTTTCATCATTCTATCCAAAACCAAATAAAACTTCCATGATAAACATACAAACCAACACACAACTTTAGAAAAGATAATCAAGAAAAAGATTCCAACTAGTTCAAGGTGACAAGGACACTCAAAACGTGATTCCTGAAAGCCATTAGGAGCTTTAAAAATGTGTTTTCTTTAATTTACGTTATGCTTCACCTTTGAAGTAATCTGATCTTGGTTTCTCATGTTCAAATTTTAAGTAAAGCAATAGACAGCTTCATGCTTTAGCCCTTCTTTCTGACTTCACACACTAAGGTGAGTGGTAGAGGGCTTTTATTCATAGGGAAAACCAAGATTCATTTGCCTAGATTTTTAATCTCTACTGCATTTGAGGATAGAACAGCTTGCAATTCATGGAGAACCTCCAAACTGTAGCTTTATTACTGATAGGTATGCTTCTTACCTACTTTAATCCAATGAAGGAAGGAAACACCCACAGCCTTTTTTCGTTCTCTCACAGTGAAGTTGGATGCCATGCTTTTTGTTTTTTATTTTGTCATAAGGACAAACTTTAACTTTAAAATGCCACCAAGTTTGTCTCTTATCATGTGGATGAGGAGGTGAAAATGACAGAACCTGAAAATAGCTGTTTTTTCATTTTGTTTTTTTTTTTTTTATCATGATAAGACCTTTGGGGTATCATCTTCAGGAACCAAACAAGATTAAATATGGATTCAATACTTCAGATAAGACTTAGCAATCTGGGTATAGTGACATAAGTCTTCAATCACAGTACTCAAAATGCTGAGTCAGATTTTTCCTTAAAGTTCTAGTTTCCACTGGTAGGAATTCTGCAAGGGAGAAAGGAAGAACATCTAGCATGTACACGTGCTCTTTACTCTCCCTTCTCCACCCTGCTGCCTCTCCTCATCTGTCTGGCAATGCCCCTTAGTCAACCACATAGAGGTTTTGAGCTGGATAATTCTCATAGGTCGATAGTTTTTACTGTTTCAGCCAAAGGTGTTCAAGTATCTCACATGTGCTTGCTTCAGAGCTTATTCATAGGACTACCAAGACTGAATCTTCTAGGACTGTGGCTGTAATAGGCTACTTCCAGTACCATGCTCCTCAGAGAATAATTAATGTACAAGAGATGCATTGGGATCTGTTCAAGAATCAGATTCTAGTTCTGTAAGTCATGGGGAGTTCAGCACCTACATTAGTCTGGGGTGAGGGTCCTTGTGTGCATTCAGTTTAAGAGGAATATTAAGATCCTATTTTCAGTCTACAGTAAATGTCGGGATCCTGTGTGCAATCTAGAAGGAAGATGGGGCTTCCATATTCACTCTGGGGCTAAGTCTGGGACCCTATACTTCTAATAAAGTCCAAGCTAAGGTAAATGTGGCTGATCCTCAGACTGAAGTTTATGGTGATTCTTAGAACGGATCACCACCAAGTGACCTTTCAGGGCCTATTGTTTGCTGAGAATCCTACCATAACACTGAACCTGCCAGCTGTTCCATAATGTCTTCAACAACACTCCAGTTTCAATGTTGGAAGCAGTCAAAACAATGCCATTTGTAGATCTTACTTCCCTCAAGCTTTGCTGTGCCTTGAGACAGAACGGATGTAGGTTCTACTTGTTTTCCCTGGCTCAAAGTGTCTTCTTTTTTCTGAGAGCTCTTCATCTGATACTGAAATTTTAAGTTCTTTAAGCTTTCCTGGAAAGTACCCAAGTTAGACAGTTCATCAATGCAGCCTTCATTCCACCCTAACCCTATTACTAATCCGCATTTTCTTGCTATCCTTGAACTCAGGGTGAGTTTCTGTTCCATCCTTTGAAACTCAGCACCCTCACTGACATTCTCTCTGTCCCAACAGTTATGTGTTCTCTCATCTAAAATAAGTTCTCTTTCTTCTTTCTTTTTTTTTCAGCATATAAACTGAATCAGACACACATAACAAAAATGTGCTCCAATTTAAAATAAATTACTTTAAACAATCATTATTTTCTTTCATTCTTTAAATGACAGCTACTAAAAGGAGGAGTCTGAACATTAAGCTTCAGATTTTGAACTCTCATTCTATTCAGACCCTCTCCCAGGGGTGATCTATAGCTAAGCACAGTGGGTACGTTTAAGTTAACACCTTAGACATCTGAAAAATTGTCAGTGTAATAAAATTTCAAATTTTGATGTTGCTTTCTTTATTGAAAAAAACTCATGCAATATATCCTGATCATGATTGCCATCCCTAAAGTCTGCTAAGATCCTCCAGACCTGCTCTCCCACCTAACATCATGCTTTTTTTCCCTCTGTTTTTAGAGAAAAAACAGGAAAACAAAACAAGCCAGAATTTAAAACAGCAACAACAAAGAAAAAACAAAACAAACAAAAAACAAGAAACATACACAAAATCAAAAAGCACAATATATAAGTAAAAGACCAAAAAGACAAAAAATGACCCAACAAAGAGAATATAAGTACTATAAGGTTCCTTTCCTGTTGGCCATCTACTGCTAAGCATGAAACCCAACACAAGTGTAATTAATATACTCTATTGAGTATATTAATTGGGAGTAAATATAGGAATACAGATGAAAGGTTGCCAACTAGAATATGGATGACTTACAAACAGAAAATCAGGTATATCATACATTGTCATCCAATCACTGGCAATGAACTAATGGATGTTGCATTGTAACACCCAATAGAGTGAGACTCTATTGGAAAAAAATCACTTTTTCTTTTGCAAACCAGTGGAGAGCTCTTCACTGTCATCTGGTTTACCACTGTTTCATGAATACTTGACTTCTGTCTCTCATCACTTTGCTAGTGTTTGTTTTCATCAGACTGGTAGCTTTCCAATAGGTATTCTAGTCACTCAATGTGGTCTGTATAGTTTATAGATGTGATAGACTTGCCTGAGAACTGACTGTGGGCATGTTTCTGTTAGACTCATTACTGAGTTAAGTATGACTATGTAACGCACTAGCAAATGTACATTTTCTGTGCTCCATCATGTTGATTGTCAATCTTTACATTAAGAAATATCAGCAGTTTTATATCTCTTATTCAAAAGATCTTATTCATGTCTCTTGAAAACTCCATTATCATCTCCTTCACATAATAGCTCCCAGGAAAACTTCATATTTTAGATCCTTGAATGACTTCTATATTTAATCCTGAGCAACATTCCAAACACAGATTCAACTCTTTCATGCCAAACAAACTTGTTGATTCCCTAGACAACTCAAATTCTTCAAATATTTCCAAGACACACTGACTAACCTTAATTCCCTTAAATGTATCATTTAGCTAAGTTTGTATATTATAGTGAGATCATCCTTCCTAGCCAGTTACTCAATGAGAAATTGACCATCGTCATTTCTGTTCTTTTTCTCACCATTTTGTCAGTATGATCAGCCTGATATCTTCTAAGTACTTCTTACATGTAACCCCAAATAAATCTCAGTAGGTCAATCTTTAGTTTAAAGACTATTTGAAGATGTCTTATTATTGGAGGCAAATTCAACATAGTTTTGATAGTACACAGGACCTTTATGATCTGAGTTCCACTCATTCAGCATTCTATCTCATCACACTTCTTCCCTCTAACCCAAATTTGCTCAAAACTCAAACCATGTGTAACTACTCACAAGTTCAATGATGGTTTCCTACATTGACCTTTCTAATAAGTAAATGGCCTTTAGTTTTCATGACTGACCTAAGCTCTGCTCAATTTGCCTTTCTCAAAAGTTTCCATCCTCCTTAGTATCCTGACTGCCACTTCTCTAAAGCTGTTACAGATTTGTGTTAAAATTATCTACTTATTTCCATGAGTATTCAGTTACTGTAGACATTTGGTGGCAGATGTCTAATCTATGTGTAACATGACCACTGTGAAATGTAGGTTATTGTAGTGGGTTACAGACTATGTATTCCTGTAGTCATGGTAACAGAATAAATAGAATAAAACAGTGATGGCTAGGTCCAAGACAATGGATCTTCAAAATGCAATCAAGGAAGAATGTTCAAAGATTTCATCTGGAGTTTCACTCACCATTCACCCACTGCCTCCTAATCCACATAGTCCTGGGAAAAGCTAAAGTACATAGGAATTGAAGGATCACTGCAGATAGGGTGTTACAATGCAACATCCGTTAGTTCATTGCCAGTGATTGGATGACAATGTATGATGATATACCTGGTTTTCTGTTTGTAAGTCATCCAGATTCTAGTTAGCAACCTTTCATCTGTATTCCTATATTTACTCCCAATAAACTCATTAGTTCATGAAGTTGAACACGGGTGGAATAATTTGTTTAATCTCTTATTATTACACTATATTGGCCAAGAGATGTCTGTTCACTTCTCAGGGAAAGTAATGCAACAGCAAAGATCATATCCAATTCATTTTATGCCCATTTAGTCAAAATAAAGTGCTAGAAGTTGAATGTTGTCTCCCTAAACAATTCAACCATAATGTAATCAGGACTTCAGAGCCACATAATGAAACCCTGTATTATAAACAAAACAGAAAAAGAAGAGGAATCCAACATGTAAAGAAGGAAGGAAGGAAAAGGAAAGAAGGAGAGCAAAAGGAAAAGGAAAAAGAGAAGGAAGAGCTATTTGGAAACAGATGCATGGTGGGAAGACAATGGAAGTATCAGAAAGAATGAATATAGCAGTGAAGATAGGCATCGATGTTATATACCTGTGTGTGAAGAATGCCTGAAATGTCTGACAGACCACCTAAAAGCTAGAAGAGCCATGGGAGAAATGTCCTCCAGTTTTCACAAAGAGAATGATTCTATTGACAGCTTTATTTTACTTCAATCTTTAGAAAATGTGAGACAACAATTTCTGTTACTTTAATCAACATCACTTGTGGTACTTTGTGTTTGCAGCACTGAAAAATTATCACATGGAAGGATAATACAGTCACAAATAAGAGACTAGCATATCTTCCACACATAAACCAAGTACTGAAGTTTTAGACATTCTGCTTTCACAATTTAATCATAACATGTGACTTTCCATGTTGGTGAAATTCAGGCATAGTGAGAATGATATATGATGATGATATATTTCTTTCTGTGCTGTTGTCTTTCCTGAACATATATGCATGAAACACTTAAAAACACATTAAGAATACAAAAATGTTATTCATCTTCATTATATTATTAGGAAACATGGACCTTGGGTGAAATGTGTATACTTTGAATATTTCAGCATGGGCCACAAGATCCCAGATGGCAGAGGAGGTGGAGATAAAGTAAGGAAACAAAGGAAGCAGAGTGATTCTGATTGAAGCTTCATTGGTCATTGAAAAGAGACAGTCACCTCTGATACACTGCCTTATCAGAGAGTGTCTGTCCACTCCTATTTTGTACCATGATGAACAAAACATAACTCATTTTATACTACAACACAGAGCACTGTGATTTCTAGCTAAATTGCAGGCAAAACACAGCTGTAGGAATTAGTGGCCATTAAAGCAGGCCATGCACACCAAGGCATTTGCACTTTGCTGATGAATACTGCTATTTTATTTTTGGAAATTTGCCTGCAGCTATCATGGCTCTGGGTTTTTGACAGGCGTCATATATTGCTATTGCAGAAGAAAATTTAACTTTAAAAAAATCAAGTAGCCTGAGGGTTTGGAATCATACTTAAAGTTTTAATAAGTTGTCAAAAAATACTTTGCAGTATTGGTAACTGGAATCAACTCTAGATTTATTGTATACTGTCTAATGCCCAGTGCCATTAACAATTTGTTGTACCAAAACAGTTCATAGGCTTGCTATCATGACTATGCCATGAGAAGAAAGAGACCTGACCTGATTCCTGTCTATTTTCTTTAGTCTAGAAAGACATATATTACCCTAAATATACATTAGATAGAACTATATTGAAATATGTAAATTTTGTTGCTTTCAATTTAACCATGCAAATAAATTTCTCAGAATAAACTTTCAAAGGAACCTATAATTACCTATAAGTCACTGAAAAAAATCTAACAGTCAAAGAGGGATCATACAAAGAGGTGGAAAAGGGGTGTGAGTAATAGAGAGGGTAAAAGGGAAAGAGAAAGAAAAATGGGAACTAGAAGTAAGGAGGGAAAAGGAAAGAGAGGGAGAGAGGGAGAATGGAAGGAGAGACAGGGGATCCTCGTGTTAAGATAGTGAGAGGGCTCAGTGGATAAGAGTGTGTAAGCTCCTTGCAGAAGATTCCAGTTTGTTTCCCAGAGACTATGGTGTCGCAATAGCAGTTGACTGTAACTTCATTCCTAGGGAAGCCATTACCTTTCTCTTCTGGCCTCTGGGGACACTGGTATTCACATACATACGCCCGCATATATACACACATAGAGAGATACATAATTATGAGTAAAATCATCTTAAAAGCTTATTGGGGTGATGGTGTTAGTGACTAAGTTACCAAAAAAACAAAACAAAACAAAGCAAAACAAAAAGGCTCCAGAACTGATTATTTGATCATTGTCATATGATCAAACTTGATACAAATTTTTGACGGACTCACACATGTGATTTATCTGGGAAGTTGGTAGTGTGTTGTAGAATGAGAGACAATGGTCGTGGTAGATCAGATAGACAGGCACTGTCCTCCTGGAATGTTTGCAGATCCTGTTACAGAAGCAGAGAAGACATTCTGATTAGCAGAACTTATTTTTAGGTCTACATCTTTCTCTTGATTATATTCATCCTTTTCCCAAGATGTTTACTCTGCCTGGGTGTCTGTTCTTCATATAAAATACACCAATAACTATGAAAAATGCTAAGAAAACTAATGTCTGCTGTGTATAACTGAGAGGGAATTAAACTAAGAAAATGTATGAGGAGCAATTCCTGTAATGTTTTGATTAGATAGCCACTGTTTCTTTACTCATACTTGAAAACTAGAACCAACAGAGTCACTTTAGTAGACACTGAGGACTTAAACATTTTAGGCAGACAAATAAATAGGGAAAATATCTAAAACTAGAAAATCAGTTCCTTTTGCTCTGACAAAAATAAAATACCTTAGGAAAACCACTTCAAGGTTGGAATGCTTGTTCTAACTTGTGGTTTCTGTCTTCTCAGTCCCTGTGACAGAGAAGGCAAGCAGCTTAGCTAATGACTATGAGAGCATGAGGCAGAAAGTGTTCACATCACAGCAAGCAGGGAACAGAGATAGGAATGAATACTGGGTATCACCTTCACAGGTTCTCCCAGAGTAACCTAGTTCTGCCAGGTAGCCTTCATCTTCAGAAGGCTGCAAACCTTCCAAAATAATACCATCAGCAGGGACACAAACGTTCGAAACATGAGCCTATGAGATATTTCACATTCAAACCACAACAGCTGTGGTATGTCATAGTTGGCCTCTATACAGTTTGCTGGGAAACAGAAAGAAGATACAAAAGTTGACTGTGTAGGACTAAAGCTTTGAAATGTATTCTTGAAGCTCTTTAAAACTTCTAAAAAATGCAGAAATAATTTTGTACAGTTGTACTGTCAAAATGTCAAATGCATGTTCAACAAATGAGAATCTGAGAAGATTCCTCAGAGACATTAAAGATATTCTGGAAAGAAATAGGTAATTTTAGATGTATAGTAAGAAATGGTTAAATATAGTCAATTGAAATAACGTAATTAATATGCTCTTAATAGCATGGGTAGCCTTGGTACTAAATATGTAACCTTTCATATCTATTTTAGCACCAGGTCATATTGTAAACATCAATTTGAAAATGAAGTTTGAGAAGTCTTGAAAACTGTGATGTCAATTTTGCATAATCTACAATCCTCTGGGAAAAGAGTCTCAGTGAGAAACTAGCTAGAATTATCTAGGTTTGCCTGTGGGTATGTCTTTGGGGATTTTCCAGCTTATGGTAATTGGCATAGGAAGAAGACACATCCTACTGAGGGTAGAATCATTCCCTGAGCTTAGATCCTAGACTGCATAAGGGTGGGGAAAACAAGAAGAGTCATAAGCACACATTCATTCTTTGCTTTCTGCTCTTGACTGTGGATGTAAGTAGATCTTTTATCTTGCTACCTTGACTTCTGTAGATAGAGTTTCTTTTTCACCCGATCCCCCAACCTTTTAGCACCAAATAAACACACAGAGGCTTATATTAATTGGAAACTGTTTGGCCAGTAGCTCAGGCTTCTTACTGCCTAGCTCTTTCTTAATTATTGACCCATTTTTATTAATCTAAGCATTTCCACATGGTCTTATCTTACCAGAGAATGCTCCAACATGTTACTCTTTCAGCAGCTACATGGTTTCTCTCTCTGTCTTCCTTTTTCTAGAATTCTTCTCATCTGGTACCCCTGCCCATACTTATTGCCTGGCTACTGGCCAATCAGTAATTTATTCATCAACCAATAAGAGAAACATATATACAGAATGACAACCCCATCAGACTTCTATGTTTTCATGAACTATAACCAGTAACTGTGAGCTAATATAACCCCTTTCTGCCTTAAATTGATTTTGGGCAGGGTACTTTATCAAGGCAACAGAAAGTAAACTAGTACATAGTAGCCTGTGTCTCAGAATGTTTGGATTGAATATAGAGTATGAAAAGAATGGAACCTCTAGACCGATTGCAAAAGATTCAATGACAATAGGTTAGAATGGAAGAATTGGAAAAGAGACTAATGCCATCACTAACATGTAAGAGATATTAGCATAGATATAATGAGTTTGAATGTTTCTCATTACAGCAATAAGATGTGAAATCTGTAAGTGGTAAGGGATGATATTCAATTTGCAGTATGTTGATACTTTCTCAACCAAATGTTAGCTACATCGGAGTTAATTTTTGTCTCCATTTGTGTGTATTTAAATTTTCTTCACAATTTAAAAATATTAAAATGATTGGTACCTCTTTTTATTTTCACTCACACTACTTTGAATAGCTCAGTAATGTTAAGTAATGATTTCTCTGTCAAGAAATTTGTACAGATTCTATAATATAGGTATACATTTGCAGACATTCTTGCCTTGACCTTTTCCCGTTCTCTAACCTTAAAGTTCCCTAAGTATCCCCTGAGCTGAATAGATTCTTTGTGTATGCATAAAGATCTTTAAATAAAGGCTTCTGGAAAGCTCAGCCTGAGACTTGGCATGTTCAATGCAATGAGTTGTTCTCCTTCCTAAGCACTTGACTTCAATTAACATAATTTTTTTTCTTTCTACTTATTCAAGTGCCTCCTGCTCTATGTCACACTGAAGGCTGACAGTGTTTCTCTCATCCATGCTTTGTTTCATCAAGAGCAGGATGCCAATCTTAGTTCAAAAAGAAGAAGTGATTTATGATGGTAGACTGCATGGCCACAAGATTTTGACAGCTGAGTCAATTTCTAAACTGTGGTGAAAAAAGTGCTCCACAGGTCACTCCACATCCAGTTGGCATCACACACAACCAAACTGATTACCAATCATGAAGGTAAACTTACTGTAAAACTAGAAAAGGAAGTACTAGTTTAAAAATGTGAAGTTTCAAAGACTCAAAAACCCTCAGATTTATTAGTTTCAGGACTTTAAGAAGTTTAATTATCCCCTTGGAATGGTGATTTGAATGAAGCATGTTCCCTACTGCTTTATGTTTTGGAGATATGGCTCTCTGCCCCACAAGAAAGTGGCACTAACATGGGAATTGTATGTAACTGGAGCGAGGAGGTCACTGGGGATGTGCCTTTAAAAGTCCCTAGTCTTTTCTCCCTTCCCCCACTTTCTTGCCTTCATGCTTTTCTGCCTACCCCTCTGGCAAAAAATGAGCAGAAACCTCAGAAAGAGACCCAACACAACTGAATCCTCTTTTATGGTATTCTGAAAGATGTCCTGGTGACACATGGAAGGCTACCAAATAGCACATCAGCCCTTTTTTCTTAGTTTGCCTGTGTGTTATCCAGTTCTGAATTGTTGAAAAGATTCAGATGAGGAAAGGCATGTGTTCTCACCAACTACCAGTGACATTATCTTTTTTCAAGCTGAAACTTGACTAGATTGTTGTGTTACACTATAAACCTCAAGATTTCACCTGAATGGAAGATGGGGTCTTGTGCATGATTAATGTATTTATTGAACAGCATAACCTGCCCAGATCTTACTTTTTTGAGAACCCTTGATGTTTGTACTTATTGAGCTTATTTTTCATCTCTTTAGTATATGTAGTGGTTTGAATAAGAGTGGTCCCATAGGTTTATATATTTGAATTCTTAGTCACCAGAGAGTGGCTCTATTTGAATGGATAAGAAGGATTAGGAGGTGTGGTGTTGTTGGGGTAGGTGTGATCCTATTATAGGAAAGGTGTCCTTGGGAGTGGGCTTTGAGGCTTCAAAAAGTTCAAGGCAGACCCAGTGTTTCTCTCTCTCTCAATCCGTGGATCAGGATGCAGCTCTCAGCTACTTCCCCATTGCCATATGTGCTACAATGCTCCCTGACATGATGATAATGGACTAAGTCTCTGATATGATAAGCAAGCCACCAATTAAATTATATTAAGAGTTGCCTTGGTCATGGAGTCCCTTCACAGCAATAGAACAGAGACGAAGATAACATACCTTCTAGTCTTCCTCCTGGCTACCTCCAATCTTGGTGTACTATAAATGAAGCCTCGTTTTTCTGTCTAATTTGATGGCTTTTATAACTACCCACTCACTAATATCTCCCCCATTTTCATCATTTATAACCATATTATCCTCGGCTTTTTAGATTTTCAAATGAAAATGATAGAAACGTCACTGTTTCCAGAATGGAACTTCTAGTACTTGCTAATCTCATGCCTACTGTTACCACTTGATTTCCCAATTCCCTCAGGGTCATCCCTAGCCAATGGATGTAAATCTTTCACCAGCAAATTTAAATATAATGATTCGTGTTAAATTGTTCTCCTGATGATTTCTGTATCATATTTCATTCTTTCTTTTCTCTCACTGCTTCCCCCCTCCTAATTTCAGAATAGCATAATCTCTTTACTAAACTTCTTGAATATCGTGTTGTCTGGTTTTTCTAACTCAATTCTACTCTTTTTCTGTTGCTAATATCTCTTAATGTGGGGCTTGACTGCAATGTGATGCTGAATTCATCTGCTTGAAAGAAAACATGAATCACGATTGTCCACACAAACCCTCTTTTCTCTGCCATCTGCTTCTGCTTGGTTCACAGTTTATGCTTGAGAAAAACTAAAAAACAATATGAAAACATTATATTTCCTTGCCTCTGATCTTGATATTATAAGTGAAAACAATGTTCTCTTTTGCTTATTTTTTTCACACAGTATCCCATCCTCAGGCTATGAGATTTCTTCTAAGTCCTTCAGCAAACTTCCTTTTCTTGGCTGGAATATTTCATGGTTCTCTTTTTCCCCATGGCTTATCATGTCTGGAACATAAGGCTTGGCTTATTTCTGCCTTCCCTATTGGACATAAAATACTGGGAGAAGGCATTCCATCTAATTTTCATTTTAGATTCTGATTATGTTGCACAAGTGAAGAATCCAGTAAGTGTTTATGGTATAAAATCAAACTAAGCATGATCTCTGTAATTATATTGTAAGTAAAACATAGCCCCTGTAATCATGGAATGTTTTTAAAATGCAACAACAGGTCAAGACATTAGGAAAAATATGAAGTAGTAAGATGTTTTCTAAATCTACTACATACACAACTCTTTATTAAAAGATTTATTTATTGAGTATACAATGTTCTATCTTCATGTATCTTTGCATACAGAAGAGGGCACCAGATCTCATCACAGATGGTTGTGAGCCACCATGTGGTTGCTAGGAATTGACCTAAGGACTTCTGGATGAACCGCCAGTGTTCTTACCCTCTGAGCCATCTGTCCAGGCCCACATATACAACAAAAAAGTCATTGCGCCCCACCCCCATCCCGGAATAATATCCTTTATCAACACCAGACAGCTAAAACCATAGTTAAAATGGTAGAAGTCGGGTGTCAGTAGGGCTTTTGATACCAAAATATATACCTCAGATGACCTCAAGTGTAACACTTCTGCATGATTTTGAAGTTTTACCAATACAGCTAAACACTGAGTCATACACCTAGAATCCAGTTGCAGAAAGGGAGGAGGGAAGAGCAAAGGAGCCAGGACCTTGCTGGAGAAATATGCAGAAAGAGTTGACTTGACCTATCGAGAGCAAAGAGACCCTAGTTGTAAAACTGGGAACCAGCATTGGACCAAACCAAGCCCTCTGAATGTGGGTGTCAGCTAGGAGGCCAAGATAGTCTATAGGACCTCTAACAGTGGAGCCAGTCTTTAACCCTAGAGCACAAATGGACTTTGGGAGTCCATTCCCTATGGAGGGATACTATTGCAGCCCAGGTACAGAAAGGAGGGCCTGGGCCCTCCTGCAAATGATGTGAGGAACTTTGATGGTCCCCCATGAAGGGACTCACTATCCCTGGCAAGTGGGTGAGAGGAGGGTTGGGTTGGGGGGTTGGTGGGAAGCACTGGAGAATGGGAAGGCAAGGGAATGGGGGGTGGATAAAAATAATTTTAAAAAATTATAAAAAAGAAAAGTATACATTAAAACAAATGAAAACTAAAAGCATACCATGTAAATTGTAATTTATAATAAAATTTAGAGGTTACTCAAAAATAAAAGAGAATTTCAACAAAAATAAGATCACTTTTATCCAACGCAGGGATGGCATACTTTATTGAATTATAATTATCTGGGAACCAGATTGCTTCCCTCATGTTAAAGTATTGAGATGACTCTAAGGAGGCCATTTTACATGCAGATAGTCAAGAAAATGTAGCACAATCTTTTCCATACAGAGAATGGAGAAGAAGAGCAGCATGACAATGGCTGGTGGCACTGGCTGAGGTGAGGCTGTGCTGCTGTGACAGCTGCACCCTCTGCCACAGTTGCTTCTTCACTGGCCTTTCAGGATGACTCATGTCACAGCTTTGCAGATTGTGTTCTCAATGTGACTGCGATCAGAAGCTCTGTCTAGGCTTGTGGGGGAGACAATCAAGATGGGAGAAGTGTCACATACCACTGACACAGCCAAGTAGTAGTTAATGGATGCAAATACCAGCTCTAGCATTCTTACCCACTCAAATGTTTGTATGCTAGCTCCTAAGACACCAAATATACGCATCAAAACTATAAATGATAAAATTTCTTAACTCAATGTCTAGACACAGAAATTATGAAAAGTAAATTCATGAGATCTGGATTGAATTAACAAGGAATGCATAAGTCTTTTTTCCCCTTAGCAGAAAGATAAAACAGAGAATAGAGGGTTTTCCATCTTGCAAGATCACTCATAATTTAATGTGTAGGATAGAGCAAATTTTATTGACCGCTTACTGAAAGGGGTTATTAATGGAAGAGATTAAATCCCTATTTGATTTTGAGCTTGCCCTGCCTTGTTCCCATTTTCATTCCTCCTTTTCCATACACTTTTGTCACACACACACACACACACACACACACACACACACACACACACACACTGGAGAGAGAGACAGAGACAGAGACAGAGAGACAGAGACAGAAAAAGAGATATTATCAATCTAACCATTTCAGCAGCATTTATTCAAGATAGACAGTGTCTATATATGGGTATATTTATTTATCTATTTATAGTGCATAGAGAAACTGGCAGGCCGTATTAGAGATAAGAGTCAAGTTTGAAAAATATTGCTAAGGAAACCATAGGATAGAGTTAGAAAACAAGAATCATAAATTGGAGGAACAAGTCAAAGATACTAAGTAGCAAGAACTCATTTTAGCATCTAGCACTCTGAGATTAGTAAAGCCATTTAAACTCTTAGTCTGTTTTCTTACTGTTCATAGTTTGATTTAATAAAAATGTATTAAGTTCAATAATCTTCACAATATGTAAGTAGGACCAAATAAGTTTAAAGGACCATTCAAGTTTTATAATTCTTCAACTAGCTATTAAGTAAAGCCTATTATGACTAGGTGAATCATTTCCATTTAAAGTGATTCTTACTCTTTACCTGGAGTTCACAGACTAATTTACATTTATCAAGGGTATTCATCCTGACTGAGGTAGAAGTCAGATGAATAGGACTGCTCTCATTTTCCATATACTTACCATAAAGTATAATCACAGATTTAGAACATAGACTTATGGTTAGAATATGCCACATAATATTATATGCTACTGGATTGATGAATTATGCTGGTGAAAATACTGATGTGGTATTAACTCACTTCTATTGTTAATATTAATATAGTATGTTAAATGAGTATGTTGATTATTGAAAACATTCTTAGCTACTACTGGGTATAAATAGGAAAATTTCCCTACTTTTAAAGTCTTTAATTTAATCCAAAATATTTTATTGATGTGGAAGAGAGACTTTGATTTCTTCTTAATCATTCCCTTCCAAAAGAAAAAAGTGAAAAAAAAAAAGCTTTGGGTCACAAAACTTATGTATCTACCTACTTAGCTATTGCCATGGTAAAAGTTTCAACTGTGTGATGATTCAGGTGACATTGTTTTAATAGCAATGGTGAAAATAACTCAGGCTAATAAAGCTGAATTCTTGATGAGTCCTGGGAATAGGAAAGACCATTGTTTGATTTCCATAATCTAAATTGCTTTCCTCTGTATGCTGCAGAGCTGCAGCATGCACACCTATTATTACTTTCAGTGGATATGAGGCTTGGATTAAAGTTCTAGAACTATTTTGTTTTTCCTGTCTGTGTTCCCTTCTCTTCTCACCCATAATCACAGGATAAGCTTGTCTGTGTTCCCTTCACTGCTCACGCCTACTCATGGCACAAGCTTTCTAAATCAGTCCCCTGATCTAGAAGTCCTCAGAGCCCAGGTGTTGTCTAGGTGTCCTGGCCAGAGGTCCACTTAGATCCTCACGTGTGTGTGTGTGTGTCTGTGTGTGTGTGTGTGTGTGTGTGTGTGTGTGTGTGTGTGTGTGTGTGCTGGTGAGGGTATTTGTGCATCATTTAGCAATGTCTGACAATACCTTATATAGATTTCAGGTCTGTTCTCTCCAGATTTCTGGAGATAAGAGGAAATTTGTGGTTGACAGCAGAATAGGGCATATCTAGATAACAGCATTGAAGTTCCCTCCTAGACAAGCATAATTACTCTTTTGCCCTCTCTGAGTTAAGAGAAATTTGGAGTACTGTTCTCTTCCCTAAGTGAATATCTTCAAAATGTGCTTTGTTCCCCAGCTCAATACTCTGCTATGTCCATGTACAGAATGAGTCTCATGGTTGTCAGTTATGTTCTTATCACTTTCTCCCAAACAAACTTCTTCCAAACTACAGCTAGTAGTGGCTGTCTTTAAGACGTGCTCCTCCAGAAACTTTTCAATGAAACATCCTCTCACATAAATTGAAACAAATGATTCTACTCTTTCCTTACATAGAAGTCACTGTGTTTATTGATTATTCTCTAATTTCTGACTATAGCTTTTTGAAACATTATTATATTTGTTACTATCTTATTTAATACTGTGAATTGGTTATAATTAAGTAAAACTAAAATTATGTAGGTGTAAATAATATTGCTACAGGTAGCCTTGGAAATTTCAGGTCAAAGTAACTTAATTCAGAGATTTCCTGTGACATTGTCAGATACTATTGAACAGTCATAGTGACAGGAGAGATGATTTGTATTGTATTTTTTTGAATTTATTAAAATAGAAGATCCAAAATGTTGTTTGCTATATAAATATACAGTTAAGAATATACTAGAGGGCAGAAGTGGGTAAAGTTGCTTGCTGTCAAATTAGACAACCTGAGTTTGATCTCTGGAGCCTACATGATAAAAGGAAAGAACTGACTCCACACTTATCCTAACAACCATGTTATGTCATGGCAGGCACACGTGCGCGCGTGTGCGCGCGCACACACACACACACACACACAAAGCATTAGTGTAATCAATTAAATTAAAAAAAGGATGCACTAAGATGTCTAGGAAGAACCCTTGTCTGAAGAGAAACAGAAGAGGAATGTATGAGGGACAGAGGGGAAGGGAGGGGCAGGGGCTGGCAGGAGAGGAGGGAGGGGAAATTTCAGTTGCGATGTAAATAATCATAATCACAATTCCCTTTTCTCAATAATGAAAAATGAAGTCAAGGAAGTACATTCTGTGTTTCTCTTCTTTACTATGATGGTTAGTAACAATATGCTACTATATAAATTCAAACATAAATCAACTGATTTATGTTAATGTAGAGATATTTATTTATTTGAGACAGGACCTTGCTATGATCTCAGCCTGATTTGAACTTGTGATCCTCTCCCCTCAGCCCACACCCTGCCCAAGTGCTTGGTTACAGGGATATACCACCACTCCTGCCTGACCAAAACTTCAATTTTTGTTATTATTGAAACAAATTCTGATTATGGTTTCCCCTCCCCAGTTCCTCCCAGATCTCCTCATTCACTCACCCATCAAACTCTACACCTTCTTTCTCTCTCCTTAGAAACCAGGGAAGCACAAAAAGTAAACAAATAATAATAATAATAATAATAATAATAATAATAATAATAATGAAGGGAAAGCAAGAGCACAAGAGACATATACATTGTTCACTTCTCTAGAGGTGATGAGGCCTGGGAGAATGCAGAGTATAAATGAAACAAATTAATTATCATGCAGTAACCAGTTCAGAATGTCAAACAATTTATACTCTGATGAATAAGAAGTGTCATGTGCATGAAGTGTACATTCAAAAGGATAATCCATACATGGTGGACAAGCCAGCCACATGTGGCAAAAGCATGTTTTTCCCCATAGAGGTATATAAACAAATGACAACAGCTATTTCTAATGAATAATCTCAAGTAAATGCATTCCTATCAGAGACACAAAACGCATTCTAAGAACAATTCTGTGTTTTGAAGAAACGTAAGTCACCAGACTATTGTGTTGTTTTCTTGGAGTTTTCTCACAATCACTAAGAAATCACCTCACCACACTCTATACTTGGACTGTGTTCCAAAACAAACCCAAGTATAAAAATACAAAATAAGAAACAACAATAAACAAACAAAAGACCAGTAAGACAAAAAAGGCCCAAAGTGTTAATGATACAAAAACCCCACAGGAATACCATTAAGTTCATTTGTGTTGGCCTACAATTAGCTGTGGTTAGCATGCTCAGTGAAACTACATTGGAGAAAAGTAAGGTTTCCTTTGCAAGTGCATGTCAATTGGACATAGGTACTCAGTTAGGGATGGGACCTCATCTGACTTAAAATTGTGTAGGCCCTGTGCATGCTGTAAAATCTCTATGAGGGCACATGTCCATCAATCCTGTCATTCTGGAAGACAGTTTTTATCCATACCCTGTGCCTCTACAGTCTTCCACATAGCTGCCGGACTCTTCCACATAGCTGCCTAAATCATGAAGGGAAGATTCAATGAAGACATCCCATTTAGTATTGACTGTTACCAAATCTCTTACTCTCTGCATATTGTCCAGGTGTAGATCTCTTTGTTAGTTCCCATCTGCTTCAAGAGGAAGCTTTTATGATGATGACTGAATGATTAACTGATCTATGAGTATAGCAGAAGATACTTAGCAGAATAATGGTATTCTTTCTCTAAGTCAATGTCCCATCTAGTCTTAGGTCCTTGGCCACCAGAGCAATGTCAGGCATGGGTTCCATTTCATAGAGTGGACCTTAAATCCAAACAGAGTATGCACTAGTATTGCACCAGCATATTATGCAGGCAGGATACTATTGTTGATTGTAGGTTTGTAAATGGTTTGGTGACTATGTTTCTCTTCTGGTAGTATGCAGAGTATTTGCATACCATGAACACTAGTTAGTGTTTGTAAAGGCTCTAGTTAGGCACCAGTTAGGTATCTTCTCTGTGTTAATTGAGAAATGTAAGTGTTGTCTTCAGCTATTGTTATATTACCATTAGTTTGTGGTAAATAGCTGAGTTTTTGGGGGGTGGGGCTTTTTTCAATGACTCAACTAGATGTAATCCATTCCTAGCTCTGTAGGTTTTACTTAGTGGCAAAAGTTGTCTAGTTGGGGCATCACCTCTCATGTACTTTGGTGACGACATTTAGATTTCTTTCATATATTTATATAGAAGAAGCCTCTATAGTAATAGATTTCCATATGACCCCTCAAATAGGGGTCATATTCTTCTTCCTCTCCCCTAACTGTTTAATTCTCCCATTCTTATTTCTTTACTGTCTCCCCATAATTATATATTCTATTTCCCCTTCCTTTGGAAATCCTTCCCTCCCCTCTGTTCCTTACACTATATAGAACCTCTGTGATTATATGGGTTGTAGGATGCCTATGAAAGACTTAAAAAGCACTAGCAGAATTCCAAGTCTTCAGTAATTGTAATCAATTTCTAGAAACTACCATAGTAAATAAATAATTCACATTCTTGAGAAAATTCTACAGGGAAGAACTTTCTAGAAAGGGCTCTGTGAAGTGAGATTCAGAGTTTGACCAATGTTAAATGATCAGGTGCTTTCTTGAGAACAATGAAGATATTGTTTTATCATTGAAAGTTAGGCAGTTTTGTAAAACTGCCTTTTTATGAATGATGGTAAAATTGTATAGTCACATGATTAGGTGTAGAAACTAAAAGAGACTCTTAAAAAGATACCATATGAACACTCCATAGGCTACATACTGAAGTCCTCGTTGACTGCTTACTCTTTGAAGGAAATCCAGTGCACTTAAAAGTGCAAGGAATTGTCAGTGTTTCTCTTTATCTCCTCAAAATACTAAGGAATTAGATGGCTTATCAACCATTTGTTACCAGACACAAATCTATAGCCACTCATGACAGATATATTTGGAAAATTATAATTCCGCATTTAAAAAAAACTGTATTTATTCTTTTTTTGAAAAATTGGCTTCTTTTATTTCCAAAGACCATGAAAGGTTGATATAAAATCAGGTAATATATATTTGCATACACACACACCCATTCTATTTTTCGATTTTCTTCAATAAAACTCAAGGTTAGAGTTACTATTTTTGATTCAATATAATGCAAATAGCTGTGTTCATCCACAACAGAGCAATGCTATTTTGAACGGTTTGATGTAATACCTACATCCCTCAAGGAAACAAAGGCGAGAGTTAGAGGAAACGGAAAAGGCAGACATGCTAAACCATGCCAGTGTCTGGTCCCTGTATTTTAAGCAAAGCATCCTGTTTTTATCACATGCCTGAAACACAGTGGAAGACAAAAGCAACTCGTGATCAGTGCTCTCCACTTGTTTATTATTTTACAGACACCTACTATGATTCTCTAAATTATCAAACTGAATTTGGAATTTTTTTCATGACATCTGTGAAACAATGGACCAATCTGAATAAAGGTTGCTGGAAATTTTCATGTTGAAGTAAGAAATCATGGTAAGTCTCAGTCACACATAGAAATAAGTTTACTGTGTATGGCCTCCCTGTCAATCCCATCAATTAACACTTCCAAGTACTACAAAAGTCAGAAGGTCATTCTATATGAAAAAGTAATAGAAATCTAATGCACATAAAAGTGAAAATTTCTTTCAAAACCAATAACACAAAATTGGCTTTTAGTGGAGTCTGTGGTATCTAGGGTTGCTGTATGCCTTAATCATTCAATCTAATAAAAAGGCTCCTGGCAAAATGTCTATGGGGATTTCTGCCATCTACATTCACACCTGCTTAGTGCTCTTATCTCTGGGTCTCTATGTGCATTCCTAGAGCATTTATCAGCTTAGCATCTAGGGGATGTCACTCCACACAAGCATGTGGACAGTGATTAGAAGAGAAGGGCCTCTTCACCATCCACATCAGACTCTTTTCCCAGTCTAGCCTCCATGCTGAGGCAAAAGGAAAAACACCCTCTATGGTTTGGGTATCTTTACAAATAATACCTGAGGCAAAAATCTTAAATTCCTCTCTTTATGTTTTTAAATTAGCACAATACTATACTATATAATAACCAACCCACATACCTATCTTTGTCTTTGTTAGGAGTTGTAAAAATGCCAAAAATATATCAGTTGGATGCCTGAATGTTTGTTGAATTTGCTGACATCTGCATATATATATATATATATATATATATATATATATATATATATATTATATATATTGAGAAGTTGATATTCTTAATGTGGGTTGGGAAGGAACAGTACTAGGCTGGGGCAAGATCCTTTGACGTATCTTCTCAGAGCTGGTTATGTAGCTAAGACTTTATTAATGAGGAATATTATTTGAACTTCTGGTGATTAAAACACTGCTTACTCTAATGACAGCTGTGGACCTCGTTTGCTAGTTTAGAATTTCTCTACACTTGCCTTACTATTACAGTCTCAAGCTTCCCAGCAAGCTGAAAATACACACATGTCCCAGTGGATCCACCGGGAATGAACAGAAGGACTTGCTCCCTCCCCCATTTCCTGTTTTCAAGTTCCAGGGCCAGCTATGCTGGTGTGAGAAAACACAGAAGTAGTGTCAAGAAAACCATTTCCTCCAGGGACTTCACAGCCCAGCTCTCTCCAAATGCTTTAGAAAGAAAAATAAATATGCATTAAACACCAATTTTAAACAAATCCAAAGATTTGTGGAGCCCTTGTCCACCTCCTGATACTGCTATAGATATGAACAAACACCGATGAGATAGTGGATTAAGGAAAGCCAATGTTTAAAGTCCCTGGAGTTTTCTGACATTAGAACTTGGATATGTAAGAGCAGACCAGATTTCTCAGAGATTATTAACTCTGAGTTGTTTTAGGGTATATTACATGTTGTCTCCTTTATAACAAACAGAAAGGAGTGGAGCAGAAGCAGACAGGATTAATAAGAGCTGTAATAAATCAAATTTAGGAATATTTACTGAACATCTCTGTGTCTCCAAAGTTGAACTATTAGGTAAGTGGTATGTAAAAATATCACTGAAAACTACTGAAAGCTTAAATGAATTTGGGATTTAAGTCACTGGCACAAGAAATATATGATAATAGGAAATCTAAATAATATTTAAAAATTGAAAGCAGAAGTCCACAGAAGATGTAAATAGAAACAACCAGGTGTAGAACAAATAATAAAAACCTGGAGACTGATATTGGGGTTCAAGCTTAAAGCTGAATATCAGAAAAGCAAAACAGTTAGCCACTAGCTCTTACCTCTATCACAGATTTAAAGGGTTGATCCTGTCTCCATGAGCTTTCCTCCATGCCTCAAATTTGCCTCTCCGAAGTGTGGATGGAGTATATATCTCAGAATGCAGCCTGAGATACCAGGCTCCAGTCTTTTATATGCCTCTCTAGGGCTGGGATTAAAGGCATCTGGTTTAATTCTCTTTTAGACTGATTCACTATAATGTAGCCCTGGGTGGCCTTGAACTCACAGAGATCCATCTGCCTTTATCTCCTGAGTCCTGAGATTAAACCACTGCCTAGCTTCTATGGCCAACTATTGTAGCTGGCTTTGTACTTTGATCCTCAGAGCATTTATTAAATCATAAACAATATATCACCACAACCAGACACATAAAAAGTGGGTTATTATTTTCTTTTCAGATTCATTGAGACAGAATTTCACCACGTAGGCTTAAATTCAAGATTATCCTTCCTCAGCCTCAGTACTTGGATTAAAGTGTTGGACTACCAACCTAATTGTGTGTGTGTGTTTGTGTGTGTGAGTGTGTGTGTGTGTGTACATATTGTAAAAAGGGAACTGATGTGAAAATTTGGTTGTTAAAATATATTGAGTTTCAAGGTACAGATACTGATTTTTTTTTCAGATATCCAACTTTGACTGAGTACTCTAAACTGTTCCCAGCAAGGGGCTATGCTTACATTGGAGACAGAGGACCAAGGGAGCCAATGATGCTCCTATGATGCAGCTGTCAGTAACTATAGAATGAAAATTCATAGTAGTCTTCTCTCTGAGATGTAGCACAGGATGGCCCCTAACTTACAAAAATGGTCCAATATGACATGATCTGTTTTTTTTTTATAACTCTCTTACATGCTTTATGTGGCCTGAATGGCATTCTGAGATAGCAGTTTCCTAATGGTGTATAATCCAGTCCTGGGTGACTGCTATATTGTACCTTTGGCTATTTCTTTTATTTTGTTGTGAAGTACAACAAATAGTTTAAAGAAATAATAACAAGTATGACACACAAACCATACTAAAAGTGAACAATGTTTAAATGAAGGAAAGATTGGAAAAATTCAGGTTCAATGAACTTAAACTTAGAAAAAGAAACAGTAAATGATAAAAATCTCATCTTGTAGAAAGGCAGATCCAAAACAGGTTAGTGGTGAAGAGCTAATTGAAAAGAACAAACAGGACATTAAGTTTATTGAAGTGTAATTTAAGACAGACTCATGGAGATTCTATAGCAGTACAGTTGGTCAGTAACTTAAAGAGCAAACAAGTGAAACCAAGTGATATGACAAGAAAAGCAAGACCAAACAACATCAATAAGGCTTTGATGGAGAGTGGCAAAAAGGGCAGCTTGTTGAAAACATTTTTCAAAATGTCTGTGCTTATTAAGGGACATGACCAATGTTAGCATCCAGGCAAACCCAAACCTGGCCCCGCCCCTTGTGAACCTGGCACACGTGGCAGGCAGTATCCTGGCTCTGTATACATGTACAAAGGCCCCTTTAAGAGGCCAGCTCCTTGTTCAGGCCAGCAGTTTCTGTGGGTTTCTCCAAGCAGGTACTGACACCTTCAATCTTCATTCCTCCCTCTTTCCCACTAAGTTCCAGAGTTCAGTTCAATGTACATCTGTGGATGTCTGTGTCTCTGCTTGCATCAGCCACTGGACGAGGGCTCTAGGATGGCATAAAAAGTAGTCATTAATCCCATTTAAGGGGAAGGACGTTTAGGTTATCCGCTCCACCATTGCCTGGATTGTCAGTTCCTGTCTTCCCAGTAGGTCTCTGGAAATCTCCTTAGTGCCAGATCTCCTCGGACCTATAATGGCTCTCTCTAACATCGATCCCAGATGCTGTCTGGGAGGCCAGTACAGGACTGATCCAGACCCCTGAACATGGATGTCACTGAGGAGGCCTCTGCACTCCAGGGGGCCCCTGGTAGTGGATTAGTACTTTTCCCTGGTGTAGGAGGGGACTTTGGGAGTCCATCCCACGTGAAAGGATGCACTTTTGCCCTGGACACATGGGGAAGGGCCCAGGCCCAGCCCAGGCTGATGTGGTGGACTTTTCGGAGCCCTGGTGGAGTGGAGGGTGGATGGGGTGAGGGGTAGGTCGGGGGTGGGGGATCAGGGATGGGGGGGGGAGGGAGAGGGACAAAGGATTGACATGTGAAACAAGCTTGTTCTTAATTTGAACTAATAAAAAAAAAGCTAAAAAAAAAAGCTTATAAAGAAAAAAAAATAAATAAAGAGGCAAGCTCCTATATTTTTGGTTGTGAGCCTAGCCTTTAACGGCTGAGCCATCTCTCAATCTCTCAGATACAGCAAAGAGAGTTTAGACCCTCCCCCAAACAATATGCGAAACTTTGAAGGTCCTTGGTAGAGGGCCTCACTATCCCTGTGGAGGAGTCAGGGGGTGGGTTGGGATGGGTTGGGTGGGGAACATGGGAGGATGGGAGGTCGAAGGAATGGGGGAATGGATATGTAAATATGAGTAATTAAAAATAATAAAAAAATGACAAAAGAGGCAAGCTCCACCCACTTCTGCTCTCTTTCTCCCTTCTCTCTTAAGAGGCAGATAGTTCTTTTTCTGTCTCTCTGCCTTCCTCTCTCATTTTCTCTCCTCCTCTCTTCTCTCTTCCCTTCCCTTTCCTCACTCCCTTCCTCCCAATGAAATTTCTTACTTAATTTCTATCTTCTTAACTGTGTTTGTCGTCCCCCCCCCCCCCCCGTGGGTCTTCCCTCAAAAGTCCCACTTGAAATGTATTCATAACAACCAGTCAATTTTCAAGATTACCAATATTAGAGTTCTTTATCTCCCACGACCTAAAAGGGCAAAAGAATAAGACCACTTACCAGACCACAAAAGCTGTCTGAAACGCCCTTCAGGCAGAACTGTGTCATTGGCTGGAGACAAGGATCCCTGAGGCACAGCAGATAGCAACTAGATAACCCTTTCTTCACACAAGGCCTTCTTTCTCTGCTATCCTTGGGAATGCAGTGCTCCACAGGACAGACAGTGCTGAGATCCTTGCAAGTTAGCTCCTGCTGGACAGGGCAGTCACATGGTGAAAATCTGGTCTAAATGAGTAGAAAGGGAGATAACCAATGCACAGGGAGCTCGTGAGAATAATCATAATCCAGCAAGGATGCTCTTGAAAAGAAAGTGCTTGAATTTTAAAAATAATATCTCAATTTAGATGTAATTCAGAAACACCTACTTAGGGACTGGGGAGGTGGCTCTGGTACAATGCTTAAAACGTTTGCTGTACAACTGTTCTGGACCTGAGTTCAGTCTCTGAGAAGCCATTGAGGGAAGAATCCTAATGTTGACCTCTGGCCTTCACACGTACACACACACACACACACACACACACACAGAGAGAGAGAGAGAGAGAGAGAGAGAGAGAGAGAGAGAGAGAGAGAGAGAGAGAGAGAGGAATAGAGAGAGAGAGAGAGAGAGAGAGAGAGAGAGAGAACACTTGTTGAAGTGTTCCCATGCATTCACCTACACAATCACCACTACACAAACTTAGAAATTTGTCACCACCCAAACTATATTCAGGATGATACCTAATAATTCTCACACACCCCTTTCCCAGTCTTTCAAAATGTTGACCTACTTTCTTTCATTATGTATTTGCTTTTTCTAGAAACAATGCCCTTATGAAATCAAACAATACATGGGACTTTTGTGCTTGTGTTTTATCTTGGTATGCCATGTAAAGGTTCATCATTGTTTTAGCAGACATTAGCTCATACTTCTATCCTCTCTAAGACTGACTCATTTCCCACTGGATGAAAATAACTTATTTGTCCCCCATTTCTTAGGGGCAGTATTTTGTTTTAAAATTATCACTTTTGACAATTTTTTTTGTTTGTTTTTTTGAGACAGGTTTTCTCTGTGGCTTTGGAGGCTGTCCTGGAACTAGCTCTTGTAGACCAGGCTGGTCTCGAACTCACAGAGATCCACCTGTCTCTGCCTCCCGAGTGCTGGAATTAAAGGCATGCGCCACCACCGCCTGGCTACTTTTGACAATTTTTAAGAAAGCCTCTATGCATACTTGTATCAGGATTCTTATGTGGACATTCTGTGTTCATGTATTAGTAGCAGGGATGCAATTTCTAATTTCATAGGCCAACACAATATTCAGCAATTTGGGGATGAACAAAGAGCTATGCAATTTTATGATCCTATGGTTGGTATGCAGGTCCTCTGATTTCCTCAAATCTTAGGAAATGCGTTCTTATGTGACATTATAACTTTAGCTATCCTAGTGAGAGCACTCCATTTCCAAGCTTCTTTTTTGGCCTGAGAGTTTTGCTATGATTAGATTAGAAACTAAATCTTTCATTTATCTTGTTTGGAATTCATTTAACTTCTCAGTATCTTAATTTACTTAGGCATATTAAGGCTTTTCACCAAATTTTGGATGTGTTTTTTCTATATGTCATCAAATATTCTCCCTCTCTCTCCCTTTTCTTCCCCTATTGGAAGTTCTATTATGTAGGTATTGGTGTTCTGGATGGTGCTTCATCTACATATTTCCTTTTATCTCATTATTTTTCTTTCACAAACAAAAGATTCTAGTTAACCTACTTAGCTCTACCTTGTATGCTTCCTCTGCTGGTTGAAAACTACTGTTAATACTGTTTCATCATTCTTTCACTTAAAAAATTTTATTTTTGTAATTCGTATTTCCATATTGGTATTCACACTTGATGAGAAATTGTTCTTTACAAGCCTTTAACTATTTAGAAAATTATTTTTTAGTTCTTTGAACTTACTCCTGATAGCTAATTCCAGGTCTATCTTATAAATTTATTACTAAGCTTTCTTAAGAATGGCTTCTGCTGATAGTGTCTCTTTCTCGTGTGTTATCCATTATTCTCCCTCCTTTGTTTCTTTTTTCCTTTCTTTTTTCCATTCTTCTCTCTATCCCTCCTTCACTTCTCTTCCTTCCTCCTTCTCTTCTGCTCTTCCTCCCTCCTCTTCTAATCTTCCTCTCTTTCTCCTTCTCTTCCTTCATCTCTTCTTTCTTTACCCTCATTTCACATGTGTCTTATAGTCTTTCCTTAAATATTAATTGTTTTAACTAAAGTACAGAGTGGTGGCTAAGGAAATTAGAATCTCACCCTTCCTAAAGATTTTAATATTAAGAATAAAATCATTAATAAAATTGGCTAAAATGTCATCAAAGAATGATTGTACCAATAATAGAAATAGCATTTCTGTTTGACTTAGAAAAAACTAAAGTTTATAAACAAACTAATAAATGAGAAGTATTGATCACTTTTCTATGAAAAATCTGTCACCTGTACTCAGTGTTTGTGAACTTTGTGTAGCAAATCTCACTAGCATTTTCAGGTGCAGAAAGACACTAGAGAAACCAATCCCTACGGGTGACATCTTAGCAATTTAGAAAGAAAAGAATGTTAAAGATTCCAAAATGCAATTTTGTTGAAATATGATAAACATTTTAAAATATGTAAGCTAAGCCCAGAAAAATACATGCTTCTCTTAAAAGTATCCAATGAATGGTAAAATAATTGATTAGCTTCTGCCTCAATGTCAATGCATTGCTTATAGCAAACTTACAAGTGGGAGCTCTGCTTACAATGTATAGTTTTAGAAGTTGACATACCTACTTTAAGACTAGTTATAAATTTAAAATATCATAATATGATATAATTATTGTAAGAAGTTGGAAAAATCATTTCTGACCATTAGGAAAAAATAAGATTGAAATCAGTACATAGCATTGAGTTTGAAGCTCAGCTCCATGTGTCCTGCAGCTAAACACTGACTAGTACCCATATGCCCCATAGTAGCTGGCCTTCATAAAAAGATTCTCCTTGACCTGATTCTAGGAAAATATAGAACTGCTGGGCTCTCCTTCTTTGTACTGTTCCTGGTAGTACATAATAAGTGAAAGGGAATTTTAAGTCATGGAGACCCAGCTATAAGCATCAAATACTAAAGAAGACAGAAAGTAATAGTGAGTGAGCAATGACTTATACTGGCTATAGGTGACCAGTTGTCACACTGGGATTTAATGTGTGTCCTAGAATTTCAGAGTTTTGGGAAAAAATTTCACGGGACTGAATTATTGTTTTAGTGACTTTACTTGTCTCTCTGACAAAATCCTGTCATGTTCCACTCAAGGAAGTAAATATTTACACTTCCTATCAGTTTTCTTCCATCACAGTGGGAGTAAAGGAGTCCAAGGTGGAGAGGAGCCTGTGGCGGACACTAATCACATCTCAGCAGATCAGATAGCAGAGAAACTAGACACTAGAAAAACATGATTTGTGTGTCTTTTGGGCACGCTCCTGATGGCCCATGTACTAAGTTCTATGTACTAAGCCTTCCCAAAATAGTGCCATCAGCTGGGGTGGAAGCCTTTCATGCTTGGAATATCACAGATCCAAACAGTGCATTAGCACTGCACTGAGATCACATCCATCCCTTATCATTCTCTCAATGCTGAAGGAACATGATGTAATTATTGTAGTTTTTATTTGTAGACCTAAAGACTCACTCAGTGATAACAATCTCCAAACACTTAGTTGTGTCTCTATATATGATGATTATCCTCTGTAAGTCAACTTCAAGATCCCTCCTCTAAATGAAATAGTAACATGAGACTTAAGCCAAGAGTTTATTTCTATCTGACTTTCAGTTTTGCTTGAGTAAAGAAAACACAATAAAGTAAAATGAGTGGGTGGTGTTTACAAACTTCTTACATAGTAATAGTCCCTTGAAAACAAAAACAAAATGCACATGAGTGCATACATAATGCACACAAGACTTTCAGAAAGTAAAGAAAAAGAATGAGCTTTGCCTTAGGGTCAAATTCAATTTACAAGGTAGAAACAGGACTTTGTGTTCCCAAGAAAGAATGCATCCTTCAAAGCTGCTATGTGCTCAGCAGATAGAAGACTTAAAAATCATCCTGGGTTTGCCTGGGAGGGTGTCACTCAACATCCATGGAGCTGCCGTTTCTCAGAATGTTGGAGTCATTTCTCGGACTGTAGAAAACAGTGAGGATAGCCAAACTTGGGTGAATCTGAACTTTTTAGTTCTACCAATGAAACCATAGCCTTGGGAGATGTGAACCACTGTAGGATTTTTGAATAAACAGAATTGAGAAGCATAGATTCAAACTGATTAGTGACCGAGAGTTGAGACTCGTGACTGAAAACTATTTGTGTATGTGGTATGCCTGTGTGTGTATGTGGTATGCCTGTGTGTGTGTGTGTGTGTGTGTGTGTGTGTGTGTGTGTGTGTGTGTGAATGTTTGCATCTGTGGCAGCATTCTGTGTGTAAGTATGTGTGCACATGCACATGTGTGCAGATGGAGACCTGAAGTTGTCTTTGAATGTCTTCCTTCATCTTTCTTTTGTAGTGATGCAATGTTTCTCACTGGAACCAGAGCTTATGAATTATAATTAATTTTGATAAACACCTTGCTTCAATCTTGTACTGTCTGGACCTCCTGAGTACTGGGAATGCAAGAATGTTACCATGTTCACCTGGCATGTAGGTGAGTCTGGGGACCTCTACTCCTCCATTTCTCATATTTGTATAGCAAACATCTACCGACTGTTTTATTTCTCCCACCCCAAGAGTTATATTGTAAGATTTATGATTTTGCTTGAGGGTACGAATGAATGTTTGTGAGTGCGTATGATTATGTGTGCCTGCATGCCTGAGTAAAAGTGGAGGTACACACACAGAGGCCAGAAAAGGACACTGGAGCCCATAGAACAGGGCTTGAACAATCTACAGATTCAATGCAATTCCCATCAAAATATAAGCACAATACTTCACAGACCCTGAAAGAACAATACTCAACTTTTTATGGAAAAACAGAACACCCAGGATAGCCAAAACAACCCTGTAAAATAATGGCACTTCTGGAGACATCACAATCCCTGACTTCAAGCTCTATTATGGATCTATAGTTATGAAAACAGCCCGGTATTGGCACAAAAATAGACAGGTAGACCAATGGAATCAAATTGAAAACCCTGATATTAACTTGACACCCATGAATATTCAATTTTTGACAAAGAAGCTAAAATTATACAATGGAAAAAAGAAAGGACTTCAACAATGGTGCTAGCATAACTGGATGCTGGCATGTAGAAGATTGCAAATGGATCCACATCTATTTCCATGCACAAAACTTAAGTCCAATTGGATCAAAGACCTCAACATAAATCCAGCCACACTGAACCTATTAGAAGAGAAAGTGGGAAGTACCCTTGAAAAAATTGGTACAGGAGACAGCTTCCTGAACATTACACGTGTAGCACAGACACTGAGATAAAAAATCAATAAATGGGACCTCCTGAAACTGAGAAGCTTCTATAAGGCAAGCAGCACAGTCACAAGACAAAACGGCAGCCCACAGAATAGGAAAAGATATTCACCAACCTCACATCTGACAGAGGGATGATTTCCAAAATATACAAAGAACTCAAAAAGCTAGTCTCCAAAACACCAAATAATCCAATTAGAAAGTGGAGTACAGAACTAAATAGAGAATTCTCATTGGAAGAATCTAATATGGCTGAAAGACACTTAAGAAAGCTCAACATCCTTAGTCATCAGGGAAATGCAAATCAAAACAACTCTGAGATACAATCTTGCACCTCTCAGAATGGCTAAAATCAAAAACACCAATGATCTGGAGAAAGGGGAACCAAAGGATACACATTCATACAACAAGGACATCTGCTTAACTATGTTGATAGCAGCATTATTTGTAATAGCCAGAATGTGGAAACAACCTAGATGCCCCTCAACTGAAGAATGGATACAGAAAATGTGGTACATTTACACAATGGAGTATTACCCAGCAGAAAAAAAAAACAAACAAACAAAAAACAATGCTATCTTGAAATTTGGAGGGAAATGGACAGAACTAAAAGAAACCATCCTGAGTGGGGTAACCCAGTCACAAAAAGACAAACATGGTATGTGCTCACTCATATATGGATACTAAACATAGGACAAAGGATTACCAGCCTGTAATCCACACCTCCAGAGAAGCTAAGAAACAAAGGGCACCCTAAGAGAGACATACATGGTCTCCCAGAGAAGGGTAAAGGGACAAGATATCCTGACCATATTGGGAGCACAGAGGGATGGGGAGATAATGAGGAGAAAGAGGAGAGAAGAGGATGGTGGAGGAGGACATAAGGGACCAGGAAGTTTGAGTCAGGGGAAGAACAGAGAGCAAGAAAAGAGCTACCTTATAGAGGGAGGCATTCTATATTTAAAGAGAAATCTGGCACTAGGGAAATGTCCAGACACCTTCAAGGATGACCCCAACTAAGAATCTAAGCAATAGTGGAGAGGCTAACTTAAATGCCCATCCCCTAAAATGAGATCGATTACTACCTTATATGCTATTCTAGAGCCTTCTTCTAGCAGCTGATGGAAGTAGAAGCAGATACCACAGCTAATCACTGAGAAACCCACAGAAGCATCTGACCTTAACAAGGGGGAGCTCAATGGCCACAGACTTATAGCTAGAAAACCAGCATATGACTGAAACACACCCCCTGATTGTGGGTGTCAGTTAGGAGGCCTGAGATGTCTATGAGGCCTCTGGTAGTGGAACAGTATTTATCCCTAGTGTATGAATGGACTTTGGGAGCCTATTCCCCATAGAGGAATACTCTTTCATCCTAGACACATAGGGGAGGCCTATGCCCTGCCCCAAATGATGTGATAGACTTTGATGATCCCCCATGGAAGGCCTTGACCTCCCTATGGTGCTGACAAAGAATGGGATGGGAGGTTGGTGGGGTGCTTGGGAGGGAGAGGGAACTGGGATTGATATGTAAAATAAGATTGTTTCTAATTTGGATTAAAAAAAGAGAACTGTTCATTTGTAGGATTCCTAATTTGTTATACAGACGCTTAAGTCTGAACTGTAGTCCTTATAATTGTGGAGTAACTGCTCCTAACCTAGAAGCTGAGTTATATCTCCCGTCTCTCCAGTAAAAATTTTAATATCATAAACAAAAAGTTCACTAAGTAACTTATTCTGTGGAGTCTGGACTTACTGGTCTTGTTTCTATGTCCGTCTGGGCTGCAATCCCCTAATATTTACATAAGCGTTAGAACTGGTCACTGATGGTATTCATAATGACTCTCCACCACAGATACAGAGAAGCTAAGTAAGAAGAAGGGCTCAAGGTGGGCTGGGGAGAGTGCATGAAGCTCACAGTGAAGGTGAGGGGGAAATAGAATGGACTTAGCCAGTGGATGCTGAGAGCAGTCCTGAACATGGGAATGGGTATGGAAACAGAAGAGATAAGGTGGGGGAGGATGGAAGAGACAACTGGAATCTTGGGGCATCTCTGGGATGAGTTAAAACATAGAGCAAGAGAAACTCCCAGGAATATATGAGGATGACCCTAGATAATACTCCTAGCAATAAGGGGTATGGAGCCTGAACTGGCCATCTCCTATAACCAGACAAAACTTTTAATGGAGGGTCTGTGACACTAACCCAACCAGAAACCCTTCAGCCTACAATTTGTCCTACAAGATGGCACAGAAATTGTCGGAGTGACCAAGTAATGAGTGGCCCAACTAAAGACTCATAATGGAGTGCCCCACTGAGGGCCAGGACCCAGAAGTGGGATGCCCCCGAGACCTAGGATAGAACCAACCACAAATGGGAAAAAGTCACTTAAATGTTTCCTAATGATATTCTGCTATAGTCAAAGTTTAGTGCCTAGCTCAACTGTTACCATAGGGGCTTCACCTAGAAATTGATACAGAGACCCATAGCCAAACATTAGGCAGAGCTCAGGGAATCCTGTAGAAGATGGGGAGGAAGCATTGTAGGACATAGTTGTGTCAAGGGCACCACAAGGAACCCCACAGAACCAATTAATCTGGGCTGATGGGGGTTCACAGAAAGTGAACTGACAACCAGGGAGCCTGCATGGGACTGACCTAGGCACTCTACATATATGTTATATTTGTATAACCTGGTATTCCACTGTGATTCCTCAGTAGGAGCATGGTCATTCTCTGACAATGTTACCTGATTTAGGAACCCTTTCCTCCTGTGTTATTGCCTCATTCAAGCTTAGTGGAGGAGGGGGTGCCTGGTCTAGGCACAGCTTGATATACCATGGCTGACTGATATCCATGGGAGGCCAGCCAGTATCTGAAGAGAAACATTGGAGTGGATGGGGCTGGGGTAGGGGGAGCTTTGGTTAGGATGTAGAAACAGAAAAAGATAGAATATAGATAGACAGGCAGACAGATAGACAGACAAAATGATCCTCCTCCAAAATATTATAATAGCCAGAGGTACTTGATGTGTGCAGAGAAAGAGTCTGATTAGTCAGTTGCCCAAATGGAGCCAAGACTACATGAGACCTGGAAAGACCAGGTCATGTAAAATCTCAGCAAAAATTTGGAAAGGGTTTACAAAGTCCTATGCTAGCTAAGGAGCTACTAGAAAATGATGGCCACTGGCAGAGTGAAAGTCAGTTTTTGTCAGGGATGTGTTCATGGAGAGGCTTCACAAGTTCCAGTGGATAGTCCTATACCCACACATAGAGGCAGCATCAGTGAACTCGGTGTGTATAAAAATGAAGCACACAAAATTGGGAGAGAAACATAGGGATTTGGGCATTGTTTGATAAAAATACATTATATGCATATACAAAACTCTCAAGTAACAAAAATATTTTTGTAAAAATTATCCTCCAGTAAGTAAAAAAAAAAAAAATGTTCTATGAGTTTACCGGTTTGCTTAGATGGTTTGCTCCCAGATTCCTGTAGGGCTAGGCGAGAACACCTGGGGATATGTGACCTTGCTTACTAAGCAGCCTTCAGCTTCATAGCAAAGTGCAAAGGATAAAATGTGAGTACTTTGAGGTAGGAGCTGATTGAGTCCATGAAGAAATGCTTCTTACTGCCTTGCTCCCCATGGCTTGCCCAACTTGCTTTCTTATAGTATCCAAGACCATCAGCAGAGGGGTGATACCATCTGCCATAGGTCTGGGCTTTCAGCAACATCACCCCATGGACTTGCCTACAACCTCATCTTATGGAGACATTTTCTCAAGTGAGGTTCCCTCATCTCATATGACTCAGGCTTGTGTCAAGTTTACTTAAAACTAGTCAAGACAATCATGAAACCGTAAGGCCCAAGAAAGTACTTCTCAAGAATGAAGTAGCTCAGATCTTCACCATATTACCTAAAACCAGTAAATTGGTTGACAGAAAAAGTATAGGATTAAGGAGAATTATGATAACTTGGAGGACTGATTTTTTTCCCTCTTAGTGAATACTTGTGGGGAGCCACAGCCCTAAGATGGCTCCTGGCTGGATGCCAGGGAGACCGAGCTTAGCTGTAAACAAGCCTTATTTGGAAGTGCTTAGTGGATCTGGTGTGCCTCCTCCAGCTGTGACCTATCCGGGATCGCCAGGTGGCATGAGTTAATTGGGTAATGAGCTTGCTTTTAAGGGCTTGCCAGGGGGGCTGGGAGAGATAGAAGAAGCAGAGAGAAGAAGCAGATATAGAAGCAGAGAGAGAAGCTGAGGTACAAGTAGAAGGAGAAGCTGATGTGCAAGGTTCCTGAATAAACTGCTTGAAGAAGAGTCGTGGTCGTGTCCTTCTTGCTGGTCGAGATAGGCACGACGAATACTGGCACTGGATGTCGGCATATTCAGTTAGGGTTTCTGAACTCATTAAGTGGTTTCATAAAAAGAAATTTGTCATAGAAGTGTACATTCATTTATACAGAATAATTATAAACAGGAAGCATTTACAGCCATTGGAATGCAGAAGAGGGAAAATCAGCCATTGCTATTAGCAATTGAAATTGGTCTAGAATACTAATAAGTTTGTCCCAACAACTCTGGGAAATAAATGATGATGGTAGTGACATTGGTGGCCACAAAAAGGTAGAAAAAAAAGTGGGTTTGAGGGTGAAAGCAGCTTGAGTGACTAATGGAACTTCCCAAACTGCTTGGTTGGGTTTGCTGTTTTCTTTGTGTTTTCTAGCTGCTCCTGTCTCTTCCTATATATACTCTGTGCCGTTTCCAAAGATTTTTCTTCAACTTGATTTAAAAATCATTTGCTCAAGGAACTCCTGAAGAACACTAACCAATAGAATATGGATTTGTCCTTTTTTCTCCTTTTAATTATGTACATGTGACCAATATAAACGATGTAAACAGCCCACATGGTATTCATGCATTTGATTGTTTTTGGCAGCCAGTGGCTAAATCTTCATAATGTAGTATATTCACGGTTGTCAGTGGGCAGAGATTTTATTTACTCCAAGGAATTCAAGAGAGAAAAGCAAAACAACTCTTCTAAGATCAACACACTGAAGAGCAGACATGGAGAGAAAGCTGTTTAGCTGGATATCCAGCTGCACACCTGAAAACCTAATACTTGGGTTGCAGAGGGGGGTGAAAATTCAAGGCCACCCGGGGGCTACATAGTGACATTCTGTCTAAAAGCAATACAAATATATGGTTGTGACGCGTACATTATATTTGGAAAGGTTTGTGTTTACTGCTTTAGTATCAGGGCACTGTTTTGTCCTTTAACTCCTTTTATGGTTCTGTAAACTTGGTGTAATCTGGATTGCTGAGAAAGCAAGTCTAAACTGCATTTTCTCAAGGTCTACTTAAAATAGCACTGTATTCGTCATAGAAAGGGTAAGAAAATATTCACTGAAGGAAGTAGGTATTCCATAGATATCAGTCCCAGTAGTAAACAATCAGTAGTTCATACTCTGTGTTGTGCTTTCCATACTCATGTCTTGGATAGTTTAATATGAGTTACAGAAAACTGTTACTCACATTTAATGTTGGAAATAAAGACTGGGTTTATGTCATGTGAAATAATAATCCAAAACAAAACCTACCAGTAAACTCTAATTCCTCCTTATATGATGGTGACTTAAATTCCTTCCTCATATATAGAATTGAAGAACTACTTTATAGGCGGAGATGCAAGAGAGATTCTGATGGTGATTAATGCTAATTCTGAGTATATACTTGAAGAAGGCAAAATCTTTTACATAAGAAGATTTAAGATGCTAAAGAAAAAAAGCTTCATGTAAACGTAAAACAGGCTTTTTTTGAAAAAAAAAAAAAAACACATCCAAGATGTGTTTTTAATCAATTATCATTGCAGACACTCTGGAGGGTTACATGCATGGGAAAACAATGGTGACTAACTAGGCATTGACCTCACGTCATGGCACTGGTCCAGGGATAGTTTAATAGTTTTAGCTAGCAATAAATATAAAACCCAGAGCACCATAAATCACCAAAGTCGGATTAGTCTAAATATGAATCAGATACATGGGTAAAGCAGAGACAGTCTCAGCTCATAAAAAATAAATAAATGAGGGCTGACTAAGGGAGCAATAACAGCTTTTTCACATATATCTATGAATAATCTTTTCCATTTTAGCCAGAAATTTCAAATTACTAAAGTTGCTCTTATAGTTAAATAAGGGTGTGTTTCTTAATCAAACAAAAGCATTAGAACAGTTAAAATTGTTTCTGACTCTTTAGGGCAATTCAGAGCACCTTGTCTAGCCCTTTTATCAGCAGGGTCAGACTCATTATACTGTGACACAGAGCCAGAATAGACTCATCTTGCTTGGTTTATGTATGTGCTCATTACTAAAATATTATTTATTAATATTTTATTTTTAAGGTTTATTTTTACTTGTGTGTGTGCGTTTGTGTGTGTGTGTGTGTGTGAGAGAGAGAGAGAGAGAGAGAGAGAGAGAGAGAGAGAGAGAATGCCAAGAGTATGTAGTTGTCCACAGAGGTCAGTCAGAGCCCCAGAAGTTGGAGTTACCAGGTAGTTATGAGTTATCTGTTCTGGGAGCTGAGAACTGAACTTGGGTTCTCTGGAAGACCAGAATGTGTTCTTAACCAATAAGTTATAGTAACCTCTAAGCCATTTCTCTAGGCTCCTCTACTTCCTTTAACCCATTGTAGCTCAGACTCACTATGTAGCCAAGGCTAATTAAAATTTGCAGCAATACTCCTGCCTTATCTTCCCATATGAGAGAATTAAAGGTATGAACTATCATATTCAAGATGAAATTTTTAGTCTTACAAAATCACAGTGGTCTTGTGGTTCCTTATGCTCTGCAAATAAGTGAATGGACTGTGGTGATATCTTTCTTGAACAAATAAAGCCTGGGGATCAGAGAATGGAGCTTGCCACTAGCTAACCATAGAGGTCTGAAGGTCTATATAGACAGACAGGAAGTGACTTAGCTGGGCAGAAACAGGATATAAGCAGGGACAAACAGGAAATCACACTCTTCTCTGCTCAGATGCTTAAGAGATAAGGTATTTTGTGGCTTGCTCCTTCTGTCTGATCTCTCAGCATTTCACTCAATGTCTGACTCTGGCATTTTATTATCTATACCAAGTTAGAACTCCCTTTACAATGGACCATACTGGAAAGCATCAGAAAGCTGGTTGAAAGAGTTATGAGATATGCTATTTATTTCACACACACAGGTATGAACTTAGCTAGGATTTTTGAAGCGCATTGTGGAGTAATACTTTTCATCTCCTTTTTGATTTATTTTGAAGGGTGTTCACTGCATTTGGAGTAGTTAAAGTTCTTTGATCTTTCATGAACCTGTTATTTTAGTTTACAGTCTCACTATGTTTCAGTTTTCATTACTTTGTTGTTTCCAAGCATAATTATTAGGAGACATGGCCATCAGGAAGAGAAGAGAAGAAAATATCATCAAAATTTTTATTTGGTAATATCACAAATGGCAGCATTAAAATTATTTTAATTTTAATTGGTATGGACAATTTTCATTGTCAACTTGACAGGATTTAGCATCACTCTCAGATACTTGGGTGTATCTGTGAGGCTGTTTGCAGAGAGATTTAGTACAAGAGGGATGACAACCCTTTGCCCTGAAATGGGAGTTGCACCACTTCATGGACTGGGACCTGGGCTGAATAAACTGGGTAAAAAAACATAAAATTTAACCTGAATACAAGTGTTTCTCTCTCTCCTCTCTTTCCCCTCCCCTATCTTCTCTTTTTCTCTCCATACCCTCATTCTCTTTCCCCCATTCCTTTTCTTCCTGAATACAGGGCCAATGTAATAGCTGCCTCAAGCACATGTTACTATGCCTTTCCTGCTACAATGGACTGTGTCAAATAACACATTAAACAAGGAGTCAAAACAAAACCTTTTTTGTTTAACTTAATTTTGTCAGATTTTTCCCCCAAATCATGAAAATAGTAACTAGTACACATTTCTGCCTTCAATTTTAAGAGAATTTTTGACAGATTGAGGGTGTGAAACATAGTGGAATGAGCACCATGCTGTCTGTGCTGTGGAATGAGAGGTGAACATATTGACTCTGCTGTGTGATTTCTATATGGATACACATTCTTCTATTGACATACATATTTATTTTATGCCCTCATTACAGAACCGATGTTTACATATCAGTCTTTATTATCCAGAACAGAGGCCACATTAAGTCCTTAGATATCTTTGGGATTCACAGTGAGTATGACTCTTGCCTAGAGGTATTGAAATAAAATAATATTGTATACAGTATTATAGTTCTAGCATGTTGATATATATTTTCTTCAACCTGTGTGAAAGAGTTGCATTAATTTATTAAAGTAATACATTGTATAAACAGAAGTTAAGAGAGAAAGCAAAAAATCTAATTTTATGATTGAAGAAAATACAAAATTATATAGAGTAGGTCAACTTTTTATGTCATTCAATTTTGTTAGAGTATGGAAAGCCAATTAGATAAAATTAAATTTCAAGGCTGATTGCTTTTTAAAATATTCATTTAAACACTGCAGTCCATGTTTATTATATTAAACAGGAAGTATCAAAGCACATTTGTTCCAGCCAGGAGTGAAATGAAAGCTATCCTGTCAATAGTCTAGCTGGTGCTCTTGATGAAGTATTATGACATTTCTATATTATGCAGCACCATAAAACCCTAAACATACACAGAATACGGGACTATAAGTTTTAAAAGCGCATGCTGGAAGCAGGAGTGTTTTGGCATTTATAGCCGGCTAGCAAGGGGAGATAATGAGGAGCTTGAAGCCCTGGAAACAGTAACTATGAAATATGCAGCAACAGTTCCCCATCAAGATGAATCATACGTCACAGAGCATTCAGGGATAACTCAAGCCTGCAATGAAATCTGCTCTTCATTTCAAGAGGCAGGCTGATGCATACATCTGTCACCCAGGTAGAGTACATGTGGGAAATGATGATGCCTAACTTAAAGCATCCCATGACACAAAATCCACACAGAAGAGCATGGAAGGTTTCACATCTCCCTTTCTCATACTTTTTCCTAAGGAGGTAATCTCATGTTATATGTTAATACATTCAATCTCCCCTCCAGTGTGTGTGTGTGTGTGTGTGTGTGTGTGTGTGTGTGTGTGTGTGTGATCATAAGACAACTTTCTGGAACTGAGTATTGCCTTTTACCTTGTTGAAGCAGCATCTGTCTTGTTTCTGCTATTCTGCCAGTATTATACTCTAAGATAGTTGGGCTTGAACTTTGAAAGATTATCCCATTTGTACCTGCCACCTTGTCATAAGGGTGCTAAGATGATAGATTCATACCACCGTATCTGCCTTTCTATGTGGGCCATAGAGATTGCAGTGCAGGCACAGGGTTCTGTGGCTTTTACCCATTGAGCCATATGTCCAACTCCTAAGATAGTTCTTTAAAAGCATATAAATGGATATATATGATGCCCAGGTAATAGTTCACAAACTGTTGATGGGGACAAAATTATGCCCACTCTGTACATGATGGGATGCTCTTGGTATCTCCAAATTCAGGGAAGTTTAAGTCTCCTTACTTGTTGCTCAAATAACATCCCATGGTAAGATGGGAAAGGAACTGATTGTTCTCTGCTAATCTTTGCCTGGGATCAGTATGTAGAACCAGTGCTCTTGATTTTGGAAAGAAGCACATACCCAATACTCTCTGGAATTTTGGTCTCAATAGTTGTGAAATATTGAAAGAGAGTGGGAGAGACGTGACAGAATGGTTGTCATCTGACAAAGCAGTGGGAACTCTTTGGTATTTCCTATTGTCTTTGTCAAGTTTGGCCAGCTGTCATCCAGTTTTTCACCAGAGAATATTCCAAGGTAAAGAGGCTTCAAGGAGTTTTACCTGGTAGACTGTGCTCTAGCTACATCAGTACATTTGTTCATAGTTTTCTGTAACACAGAGGCCTCTGTTCTCTTGAAAACCTCAGTTCTTCAAGAAGCAGGACTTTCAGGATGTCCTGAAAATTTCGATAATATCCTTCCTGAATGTGATATAGGTCTGAAAGTCATGACCTTTAGAGAGGACTAGAAGGAAGAATCCTGTCCCTAAACTAACAAACTGAGTGGTTTTGCTAATAAGTCACTCTGTTCCATCTGTGTAAGGCTCCAGTTTTCTTATATGTAAAATATGCCTTATGGTGGATATGGTAGATGCCTTATGATATTGCTATGAGTGTTAGAATAAGATTTTTGTTTGGAAATAACAGAGTACTAAGTGGCTGTTATTTTTATGTTACTTATAGAAGAAAATATTTCTCATTATCTAGCTATCATCAATCATATATATGGCATATAAATATGTATTTGATTGGTGTACACACACACACACACACACACACACACACACACACACACACACACACACCAATCAAGTATCAATTTCTGAATGATACCATCAGATAGGTAACACTGAGTTTAAAAACAAGTTTTCCTGGTGAACTCTGAGTGATGATGTTCTTGGACCACAGTTGTTCTGTGGTCCAGTGATCATAATTAAGCACAGTGAAGACTGTGTGAAAATTGTCAAAGCTTCCCATTCATACTTCTTTGAAATTATCTTCTGCTGGAATAGGACAGAACAAAATAAAGAGAACAAAGCATGAAGAAAATAATCAACCTGTGCCACAGGATCAGATGAGTAGAAGGCAGCCACAGGTCTGCCATGCATCCCACAGTCTAAGCAGGTACCACTACAATAAACAGGTATGTGGTGGAGACATGAGAGAGAGGGAGAAGTGGAATGGTTCATGCATTGAAGACAGAAGAGGAACTGAAGACATAATGCAACGAGGAACAGGCTGATATGTTGCCTATGCTACTACCTTGGGCCAAGTGATGTGCAGGCTTGGGCTGCCACTGAGGGCCTTGTCTGGGTCCATGAGCCAACTAGAGCTGGGGTTTGTAATAATGGCTATGGGTGTGGTCCATGCTACCACTGAAGGCCATATGGATGTCTGTGGTCTTGGCTGCCACCTAAGGCCATGCTGATGTCTAAGGGCTATGATGCCTCAGGATTCATACAATTTGAGTGTCCTGCTCTGTTACCTGAGGCTACGGTGACTTCTAAGCCTGAACTGCAGCAAGGGCCATACATATGTCTGTGATGCTACTGAATTGGGGTCAGTGTTGATGTCCATGACCTCTGTTTCCATGGGGGGGTATGGGAAATCTGACCCCATGGTCTGGGTACAGGAGAGCTGGTTCTGCCCTTTGCTGAACACCTTGGTAGAGACCTTCCCTTGATACTAAGAGAACTGGCCCCAGGGATGTGAGTTTGGGACCCCTGGGCCTGATACTCAACAGCCCTGGAAGAACTGACCCCTTGACTGAATGCTGAAATGGGAGAACTGGCTCCACACACAGAAAAACTGGTCCCAGCCTCATCATGCCTATTAGAAAGCTGGTCCCCGATGGCATGGGCACAGGAGTGAAGTGTGTATCTAATTATTCTTTATCAAAAAAACCTAGGGAGTCAGATATTGGGGTATGAACCTAAATGATCAGAGAAGCAGTGGAGAAGTGACCAGTGAACTCTTGTTTCTCTGCTTCCTTGATCCAAAAAGGACAAAGATTCTAAGTGTTACCCTGCTACTTCCTGTGACTATCTGTCTCTCTTCAGTCCCCCAAAATCTCTATGGTTAATTTTGGTCAGCTAGTAGCTATCTCTGACTTCTGATTCAGAGCAAATTATGTCGGCAGTCTTGGGAGTTCAGGAATGCAATCCAAACACCACACAGCATTTTCAACTTTTTGTCTAAATAAAAAGGGAAGGTTTTGTGCCAAATTCACTTTCTATCCTAACTTGTATTGCCAACCCAAAATTATTTATTTATTTATTTATTTTTAGATAACCAATTTAAGCTTTTATGTTTCTCAACTTTATACACTTTACACCTCTTTTGTGAATTTCTTTTCTGAATTTGGTAACAAGGAAAACTGTAACTGTGTCTAGTCTTCAACTCTATCAGAGACCCAAGAAGTATAAAATATTACTTGTGTAAACAGGAAGTACAGAGCAAATAACTTCTAAAACTATAGAAATGACAGAAACAGCTGGCTTCCTGGACAGTCACCCAAAGTTCCTCTGCAATGTTGGGGCATCCATCTTTGTCCTACTATCCTACTTTGTCTGGGCAAAGTGCAGCAGTCACTTTCTTTTATGTCCTGTTTGTCCAATCTGGATAGCATACTGTTTTACTAACCTGTCTTTCTTTATAATCCTAATTAGCTTTTAAGGACTAAAACTTTACAATACATTTTTAAATGAGCTACATATATACAATATTTTAAATAAGAGTAGATACATATTACAGTATACATAATATATATAGTATATATAATATTTAACTCTACATACATAACCTTAAATTTGTATCAATATATAAAAATCCAAACTATGTAAAATATTGAGACCTAGTGGTTGTTCAAACGTATATTCAACAATTTACCCTTTTACCAGATCACTTCTTTATTTCTACATATTTCTTTTTCTAGCTTTCTCCCTGACCATGCCCAGTAACCACCCCTCTACCAAATGATGACAAACATCCACAAACCACTGAAAAGCCAAAAGCCACCCATCCCACCTCTTGGGAATATGGGCATCATATTCTTAAAATTACTTCCTGTTGTCTTTAGGGGACTCTCATGATGGAAGCTTCTGTCCTGCCCAGTCCCACAACATTTTAGTCCAAAATAAATACACAGAGGCTTGTGTTAATTATAAATTAGCCACTGGCTCAGGCTTCTTTTTGGCTAGCTCTCTCTCAATTATTAAGCCATTTCTATTGAACTATGCATTGCCATGAGGCTGTGACTTACGCATAATGCTCAGGCATGTTACTCCTTCTGTGGCTACATGGTGTCTCCTTGGGGACTCTCTGCTTTTCTTGTCTCTACATTCTCCTATCCTATTAGCCCTGCCTATACTTCCTGCCTGTCCATTGCAAAAACAGATTTATTCATCAACCACTAAGAGAAACAAATATTCACAGCATATAGAAGGACCTCCTCCATCAGGATTCTGAGAAAATTAGGGTAAGAGTCAAGTCATAGGAAAGTAAGATGCATTGTTTTTTGTTTAGTCTCTGTAGAATGGGAAAGTGCAGATTCTATCTGAAGTCTTATAGTCTGTGTAGCTGGAACATCTCAACTAGTAGCTTTGAAGTTGTTCTGGAAGTACAATTTTGAGGAAACTTCAACAGAGGCATTATAACTGGCTAGAACACCTGGGATACTTTTCTTGATTTGTGTTTGGTCCTTTTTTGATCTCTGAAAACATACAAATGTTTCATGGTAAGATATATCTGCATTAACACAAGTATGGAATGTGCAATTTACACAAGTCAGTTAAAGATTTTTTGTTGTTGTTATTCAATATTTGAATAGGTGAAAATCATCAGTCAACGTTATAATTTCACTTAGGCTATATGATAAAACTCTAATATAAATCTCTATCCTCATATGAAAGGATGGCATATATAATAATCTCATGAGGACTTTGTATCTAACAAGGTTTATCATCTCTTATCCAGTCTCAGAGCTGCTCCCATGTTGAGATATCAACAAATACATCATCTGCTATGTAGTTTTGCTTGGTTTCTTTCTTAATGCCTGTAGCCAAGATTTTCAGGAGGTATCCCTCCAATCAAAATTTGATCTTCATTTATTTTGAAGAGAATCACAACTTTTTGTTTCCTGTGGAAAGAAAGGCATAACCTCTCCCCCAAGACAACATACTTTTGAACTTCCATTCTGAAGTTAAGATATTCTTAAAATATAGGTTGGTAAAATTTAGCAGTTGTATAATCCAATTTATCTTAGTATCTATTTATTTTTGTTCACTAACTTACACAAAATTTAAAACTAACTGACCACCTTATAGGATCCAGACAAGCTGTGTATTTCCAATCTTTATCTGTCCTTTTCTCTTATATATTATTTTATTCTCTGTTTAAAGACCTTATTATATTAATTTTAAACTATCTTTTCTATGATTATCTATACCCATTTTTACTGTATCTGTCTGAAGGTTTTCTTAGTCTGAACCTTTACGCCTACACGTAACAGCCAAGAGCCATTTCTCTGTACATTGCAACACACCTGAGGGACTGTGGGAATAGGAAGCTGTGTTTGGCTCTGTGTTTCTGTATCTTTGGAATTTCTTTTAAAGCTTTCTTAGGTCCTCAGTGGAAATTCATGCCACATATTGCGCCCATATATAATGAGTCTTTCTCTGTCCTGCCAGCTAGCTACCAAATAAGAACATGGAGACTTTTTATTAATTATGAAATCTTAGGCTTATCTTATAGATCTTTTAACTTAATTGCCCACTTATATCAATCTACATTCTGTCACATGGTACTACCTCTCCTTCATCTTGCACCTCCTGTTTCTTCTCCATTTGACTGGTGAATTTTGCCCTTTTTCTTTCCAGAGTCCTCTCTGACCTTAGAGGTCCCATCCAACTACTTTCTACTTATTGGCTATTCAGCTTTTTGTTAAACTAATCACAATACACCTTCACAACGTATACCAATATCCTACAAAATCAATCAACATAGTCTCCATTTTTCTCTGGTTCATTACCTTTACCTATATAGAACAAAAGCTGTCAAGTAGATTTTTTTCCTTTTGTGTCTGAAAATATTCAGGGATGTGATGGGGGATGTTCTTCTCTATATATGGTTCTCTTATTGGTTGATGAATAAAACACTGTTTAGCCAATAGAGGCAAGAAGATAGGCGAGTACTCATCGAATCTCTAGCTTTTGAAAATGCTAATTTAGAATGCAAAAAGGTGCTTGGGCCTTTAAAGATCAGATCAGCACCAGTCAATGAATGGATCTCGCACACTGCCTATGTTGAGTCTTTTGATTATAACACTGAGGCTTGGGAAGGAGAAGCAATCTCCAAATGTATGAAAGGACATCAAAATACAAAATGTTTTCATTGTGGTGTAATAGGACATCTGAGAAAAAATTGTAGGCAAGGCATTCCTCAAGGGATGCTTCGAGAACTTGCTCTCTATTCTTTTTTCTTTGTGTATTAGTATTGCACACCAAATCATATGAAGTCATCTAGAGGCTAAGGAAGTAGAAAACTCTGGTCTCCATGATCAGCTCTGGATCAAGTCAGTCACCTCTCTGCCATGTAATAAAATATGGCCAGCTTACTGGCAAACTCCATCCTACCCTCTTCCAAATTATCACCTGGATGGAGGAGAGTTGGGGAGGTTACTGAAAACATCAGCTTTGTGTACTCCCTGAGCACATCCAATTGTAAGCTTGACCATAACCGTAAAGATAGTAAATGCCATACTGTGGTCTATGAGGGTCTGTGTATCTCATTGTGTCTGTTTGGGGTGGGGATAGAGAGATCATCCATAGGAAATGATATTCCCAATGAATGAGAACAGTAACTGATTCATATTTAGTATGTATGAATATTTTCTTTGATATTGGCTACAAAATATGAATTTGCAATATATTTTAAGTTTCCAGCATTTTGAAGACTTTAAAATGTTATTTGTGTGTGTGTGGGGGGGATTTGTGCAGCTGAATGCCACAGCAGGCATACAGAGAGGTCAGAGGATAACTTGAACGAGTCCATTCTTTCCTTCCATCAATTATATTTCAGGTATCAAACTCAGATTGTCAGACTAGGAAGCAAGCTCCTTTGTTCACTAGCCACCTTGCAGGTCCCATTTTAAAAACTGTGTGATAACATTTCTGGTACAGAGCATGCTGGTCCCTTGTGTCTTTCAAAAGAAACAAGAAAAAGCACTATGAGTAATGGGCCAGGCACTTAAATGTGTGTTCCTCTTTAACTTTTCATTCCCCCTCCCTTTTATTTGGCTGATAGTTTACTGTCTCATCCTTACCATCCTGTAAAACAATGAGAAAATGAATTTGACTTCATATTGATACTCAGACCTTTCTGAAATCTACATTCTTTAGTATGCTGTTGCTTAGTGCTCTGTCTTGCTTCTAGTGTTCAGATCAAGTACTCAAATATAACCCCCCTGATTTTTACTCAGGTATCATTTTAAAGCCATATAAAAGAGCTGAACATATGCTAACAATGCTTCACAGCTTAATGTGAGTGCTGACTTAATTTGCATCCTAATTACTTGTCTCCTTAAAGTCAGGTAATCTCAACTTCTTTCATGTTTTTATTTCATCTTTCTCAATTATGCAATTATCCCAGTTATTTTCCTTGAAATTCTTCACATGTATTCAAAATCATTGTTCATTCCATTTAAAAAATTTGAAGATAAAGTATCATGTGATACTTAAAGATGGAAAACTCTAATGCATTCCCTGGCCTATTATAAAGCAAGCACTAATAAACTAATAATTTGTCTCTGATTTAGACAAAACAGAGTTGCACTGCAATAGCCAGGCTTAAATGAGTTTTATTTATTTACTTATAAATTGCCTGAATTTTTACATAGAAGAATGACTGGAGGTTATAACAATAAATGCAAAGACCTAAACAAAGAGAATAAAAGAAGATAAATGCGGGAGATTGAGATGCAAAGGTCAGAGTATAGTAAAATCTTCAGTGTTTAGAAAGATGTGCACATATAATGAATGTACTGTACTGCCAAGTATTTACTTGTCTGGTTAAGTAAAATCAGATTGAAAAACAGGCACAATAATGTAAGTATTCATCTGACTCACAAATGATAATAAAATAGAAAACTACAACACATCAAAATTTTAGGTACAAGCATGCAAGTATTCCTGATACAAATGATAACAAAATAGAAAACATAAGAAAAAAGAAAGAAAAGAAAAACTGAAACTAAAAGCATGAAAAGTTATTCTGGATTCTCATAGAAAGATTTGGAGAACATTGTTTTAGTGGGTATAATGGAATTCACTGCCCAGTTTCTTACATTGATTCTCAATACAGATAGCTGTCATGGGTTGCACAATTAAGCTAAAGCCATTTGAAATGCTGCCAAAATTCTGGTCCAGTGCTGAAGCCTTTTCATGCTTTGGTTTGGTCCAAAGATAGCTGTCTGTATTTTTGTGTTTATGTGTATGTTTTATGCATGTATATGTATACACATATGTATATCTACATATATTTACATATATATGCACATATATATATATATATATATATTTAATGAATTTTAGCGTGTCTGTCTAGCAAGCATCCACAAACAATTCCCAAAAGACTCTCTTTGATAGATTAACTAGCTGAAATTTAAAACACTTTTGTCTTCCTGAATGAACCTGGAGTGCAATTACTTGATATTCCTGATTAAAAGCTGAATCCTGTCTCTCAACACTCAACTTAAAAAAGTACAGTCTTCATCTTCTTCCCAATCTGTGAGATTCAGTAGGACTTAATTTTTAGATGTAATCTCGAGAAACAGTATTGAGAATAGCTATGCCAGACAAAGGCACAGCTGGCAGTACTCCCTCTACAGACCATTAACCAGAGCACTACAGTTTCATTGTGCCTTGAAGATACGTTGCTTTGTACACTGAAGGGCATAAACACATCATCAGTGGAGTTATTGGTGTCAATGTATACACTACACTATGTGAAGGACAGGAGTCCAATGGAATGGCAAGGTACCTATTTTGGTAATCAGAGCATCCATTTATCAGCTATGGAACAGCAGTGGGCTGTTGATGTAGTTTTAACTTGTTTGGATTTTCACCAAATCATAAATGACATGTTATACCACTTGTGGACCACGCAAGTCAATATTTTTGTTTAATTCATTTGGAAGAATCTGTGCAATGTTCCATTGTTTTTAAAGGTGAGTTTCTCGGGGTTATATGGAGGCCCTTTCCCTACCAATCTCCTCTATTCCCAATGCAGAAATGCTGGGAGAATTCTGAGTAGGGAAACCCTGGTACCCATTCACATGGGAAGGAACTTCTTTACTTCATTCTTTTCATGGCCAAGTGGAAGCTCAGCTCCAGGCCCACTGTTTTTTCTTTCCCTCCCGCTCCCCCCATGACACCTATCATCCTAGCATCAGTATGGAAAGGGTTTAAACAAAAATGATTTTGTTTGGTTCTTCAGAATTAGCACACACTTGGGCATGTTTCTAATCGAACACAGATGTTTCCTTAGCAGGGAAAAGCCTTGTGTGAATACTTCTTATGCTACCCTGATGCAGAGAACTGGGTCCCAAATTAGCAACTTTTCCAAGCCAGTTCTGGCTAGCTGCCATATATATTTTCCTTTCTCTTTGCTTTTTGTCTCAACTTTTTTGGAGGGAGTATAGACAGATGGTTTTTAAAATCTATAACAGCAAGGCCACCATTTTCCCAAGAATTCAAAAGAAATTGAAAATTAAAATAATGAATCTAATCAGTGTGGCAGCTTGCTTGTCATTCTAACTGTTCTCCGTCCTTTAGTACAACACTTTTAGAAGGGTCTCAACTATGCTGACTTCTGCATGGCACAGTTACAATCCTTATCTGCAGTGACATCACCAAATTGATCAAGTGGTCAGATGAAGAGAAATGGATGATACCAGGTGTTCCTTTGACTCCTTCAACAACTTTCCACAAAAGACTTAGCAAGAAGACATTGACCCCTCCCAGACCAAGAGATACTTGTTTGTACATTCAAAACCTTAAATGTTAGTTAGGGTTTATTATATTGTTGTGCTCATGCTGTTTATGTGTTTGTTTTTCAAAATCTTGCTTTGGGGCTAGGAAGATGGCTCAGTAGAAAATAACAATGACCCAAAATAGATTCCCAGAAGTCATAAAAAAAAAAAAAAAAGCAGAGTGTGACATGCTTGTAATCACAATTCTGGGAGATAGGTCCCTGAAATCACTGGCTAGCCACCCTGGCCTACTTCATAAGCTTTGAGCCAGTGAGAAATTATTCACCTAGTGAGGGGGCGCAGGAAGGAAGGAAGGAAGGAAGGAAGGAAGGAAGGAAGGAAGGAAGGAAGGAAGGAAGGAAGGAGAGAGGTGGGGGGGAGAGAGAATATGAAGCCTGTGGAGAAGCACCACATGAACTCACACATAAACTTACTGTGACTATGAAGTCCTCATCATTACATTTGGCAGGACTGAAGAATTCAGCCTTCAGCCAGAGTGACTCACAACTTTGTCGTGAGATGTAGCCATCTTGTTTTCTTCATTTCCCATAGGTGAAAATGTTTAGAGAAATTAAGTAACATTTTTATTTCAGAGGGTCAGAGGATGGCTGAATTTTTTCATTTAAATCTTTTCATGCAACTTACTCCTTTTCCCTCTCCCACTTCCCAGTTCCCACCCTCACTGGACTTCATGTTTTCTCTCTTTCCCTCTTCCTCTCTTCTCCTCTCCCTCACCCCCCCATGCCCATCTCCTTCTGCCTCTCACTCTTTCCCTCAATATTATTAAGACAGACAAATGGATTAAAAACAAACAATAAGACACACACGTAAAAAGAAGGGGGGTCAGGGGGTTGAAAAGGACACAGGTGTGGGAATTTGGCTATTTGGTCTAATGACCAAAGGAATGAAATGGGTTAGCTTGATGGGCCTAGTTTTCTCTGAGGATAGTGAGGATACAGTGACTCCTTAAGAAGCTAGGGAGGAAGCTGGGCGTTGGTGGCACACGCCTTTAATCCCAGCACTCGGGAGGCAGAGGTAGGCAGATCTCTGTGAGTTCAAGGCCAGCCTGGTCTCCAGAATGAGTGCCAGGATAGGCTCCAAAGCTACACAGAGAAACCCTGTCTCGAAAACCAAAAGAAGAAGAAGAAGAAGAAGAAGAAGAAGAAGAAGAAGAAGAAGAAGAAGAAGAAGAAGAAGAAGAAGAAGAAGAAGAAAAAGAAGTAGTTAGGGAAGAGGGTAGCACACCCTCTTGGATGGTAGAAGGCTTCCTGACGCCCAGGCTCAGTGACCTAGTCTGGAGCTTTTCCCATCCTTCGATAGTGGACTAAGCAACAGCAGCACTGCTTCATTCTGTATTCATGAGTGTGTTATTTCTATTTCATCCTTTAATAAATAAATAAATCCTGAGCCTAGACTTCCATGGACTCTCATTATATACACGCACACAAACAAATGAAAACCATGGAGTCCATCTTTACTCCTGGACATGGGGCCTGCCCTACAATGTGATAAACCCAGTGATACTCATTGAACAAAATTGATATTCCCTTTGTCACCAGGTACCAATTACAAGCAGCTGCTTGGTTTGGGGTGGAACTTTGTGTCCACTTCTCAGTCAGTGCTAGGATTTTGTCTGTTTTGAAATTGTACAGGACTTAAGGCATGCTGTCAGAATGTAAAGTTTTGAATGTATGACAATATGGAATATGAAAATATTGTTCCTTAAATTTTTCCAGCCACTGTTTGACAATAAACTCATTTATATGATTAAAGGGGTGTTCTACTAATTATAATGGAGTATATTTAGGGTTAAATTTTGAAAACAAAATTAAGTAACTAATTAATTAATATGAGACTAACACTAACTTACATCCTTTTGTTTCTTTCCTTGTCCTTGGTCTTTCATTGAGGTTCATATGCCTGTGTTTCATATGGAACCAAAGCATTGCTGTGTTTTTAGTGATCTAGAAAATACTGGCCTGTGACGGATTTTACATCCATGTAGCTATTTACAAAGATTTGATTACACGGTAGTATGCTTCCTTTTTTCGGCAGACCCAGCATCCTTTGGCTCATTACAGAGGATAAACCCAGGGAGAAAGAAACAGGTATTTCCATTTTTTTAAAATCTACAGAACCAAAGAAAATCATATATTTAGACAGCTAGAGGTGGAACCTGACTTTTAAAGAATTGTTTTGTTCCTTGTTTTTGTGGTATATATTGAAGGGACCAGCTCCCCACTTTCCCTGCTTTAGCAGTCATGACGGGCTACAGAAAAGACTCAACATGTGCTTGCCTGACCATGCCCCTCCTCTCAATCACTAGGCAGTCAGATACCCATGTGTCAAGGAACCAATCAGAAGTTAGCTGGCATGCTTAAGGGAGCTTAAGGTAAAAATGGCATAACTGTGACATGCAAAGCATAGCAACTTCTCTGGGAGGGCCTATAGGCCATAACAACCAGTTGACTAATCAACACAGGAAAAGAAGCTCTGAAACTCACCAATCCTGAGACTGTTGTGTACCCCTTAAGCTGCCCCCTAAGTTCCCCGCCTTGTTGTTTCTTGGAGTCCTTCTCCAGCCATCCACCATGATGAAAGGACAAAGGGCTGGAGTTAATTCAGTTAGCTCATTAAACAACAATAAAAGACTCTTTGCTTTTGCATTGGAACAGGTCTCTTGATGATTTGAGCGGTTCAGAATATGGGCACAACAATAAGAAATGAAGTCTTTCTTGCAAAAGTACTTGCTGTTAAAGCAAGTACACTTATGGAAAGCAATTCAAGACTAAAGTATTTTCCACTTCAGAATAATGCTAGGTTAGACAGCAAAGAGAAAAAAAGGTTCACACTAGCTCTGTGTATTTATTGATCCTTAGTTAACACAAACTCTAATTCTTTTCATCATCACATAAGATAGTCTAAAGCAAAACATGTGACCCTCAACCTGACTGTTAGAGTGTTGGAATGATGGACTCTCAACAATGAGAGTTTCCCCAGGAATTTCCTAATGGAAGAAGGAAAAGGCACTAGCCAGAGGGGGCATGTCAGACCACACGCAAAATGAGACTGCAACTCAGACAATGATGGGTCACTGGTGAGTAGGAACATTGACTGGTTAGATATGCATATTGTTGGCCTTCACTCTTTTTTAACTTTAGTCTCATGCAGGGATCTCCAAGAAAGTGAACTGGGGTCACTGAATCTTTTTGCCCTCTTCTCACTGTAGCCACATTTAGTAAATCTCTTTTTCTGCTTTTCACTATTAATTTGGCTGTTTTAATTGGCTTCTCAAGGGCTGGTAGCTGAACTTGACTTCTTGGGGTCTAGATTGTGACCCCCCAAGTAACACTGGTGATAGGAAAAGCTATAATTCTATATCTGATGACTTCCCCAACCATGTGAAGGAAAATGTTATTAATAAAATGCTTACTATCTCATAAAATATTAAAATGCAAAAATCTGGATGGCCTTAGAAGTGTAACATCCTTAACTCAGAAACTTTTAATGTGTTCATCTCCCCTTATAATCTGTCTGGTAATTCGAAGACTTGCTGATAATCAATTTGTTATGAAAAAATAAAAATTACAATATGAAAGCCGCAGGGATAACAAATTGTGGAGAGATGATGAAGGGCAAAATGATTTGACTTAACTTTATAAACACTACTCCCTTACTCCTCTTAAGCAAAAGGAATATTACACTTCTGTGTCATCATAGCTCCCTAATATGTTATTCTACCCAATCAAGCCCAATATTAATGGACTTATAGGTATTGAAAAGTCTTAAGATGTTTTTAACCTTAAAAGGAAATAAGATACCCACCTTAATAGTATTGACTAACACCTACTGCCTTCAAACCCAGAAGGAGGAAGGGGAATTATTTTTGAACCATTTTCACATTAAAATAGTCACAAAGGAACTGTCTTAAATAAACCAAAATCAATAAAAACAATGGAAGCAAATTGCTACCAAAAAGAATGAATGGAATCTTGACTCGAGTGAATACTTTGTTTTGTTCTTTTCCAGTGCAGTACCCCAAACTATGTAGGGGTGCTGGCATGGGTATCTGGGAGCCTGAACTGCCTCTCAGTGGTTCTGTAAGTAAACCTGAAAGCACTTATTTTTCTAATTCTCTTCTCCTTTGAATTTGAATTTCAGTTTGATGCCTGTGTTGTCTGTCACCTTAGAGCCTGGAGCTAACAGCTGTTGGCTGAGTATCTTCTATTTTTGAAGGGAATTCATAATTGATTGTTTTTAATGGATGGGTCTTTGTTGAACTAAGGATTTCTAACCTTTAAGACTGTTAGTACTTCCAGGTGATATTTACTCTGTTGATCTCTTGCGTTCATTGTTTCTTTACACTCTTTTGTATGTCGTTTCTATGTTTGAGCTAGTGATTTCAAACATTTTGAAACTAAACACTTAATCTCCTTGGTGAATACACTCCCTGTGCTTTTTGAAAGGTTCTCAAAATGCATCTGAGACAGGTTGTAATATTGGTGTCAGAGAAACCTCAGTTTTCCTTGGCTATTGAGAGAATGGTAGACTCAATGTGATTAACAATTCTGGTTTATTTTCCCCCATCTTCTGCTTATTATAATTAATTATGTCAAGTTGTGGCATTTTAGACACTTACTGAGAAAAGAGGAATGGGAAAAACAGTGCCTCAAGAACTTTACCTGAGTGATTATTTCTATTTCCTAGGAGTAATAACAGGTAAACTGATACCCATTACTTAAGGATGGAATTGGCACTTGGAGGCCAATTCTGGAGATTGGGGCAATATAAAGAAGGTATGCCCACAATTTACCCTTGAGCAGATCAAAAGGGCCTGTGAAGATGGAGTCTCCCTGTCTCCACAGAGCCCTTCTAATGCTAATGACCTGCTTGGTGCCTGCTGACTAAAGGGAAGAATAGGAGGTTGAGCCACAATGGAGAGGTTCTTTTTTTTTTTTTTTAACAACTGATTCTTTGTTGATTTCACATCATACATCCTTATCCCATTCATGTCCCTGTCCCCTTGCTTCTGCCCTCTACCCTTGTGTCCTACCCAACCCCCCCAAAAAACCTAAAACTTCAAAGTAAAACCAAAAACCAAACCAAACAAACAAAACATTATCTCTGCATGAAATGAAAGCTGTAGTGTGACACAGTGAGTCACACAGTACACGTTTTAGTCCATACATCTTTATTTGTAAGGATTCATTACAAGGAGTCATTGATCTGGATCAAGACTTCTGGCTTCGGTTACACCCTGGATAGTCAATCTTTACCTTGTGTCTGGAGATCCTGTAGCTTTGGATTTGTATGTTTGTCCCTTTCTTCTGATTCACCAAGCAGTGCCAAGTGTAAAAGCAATAGTTCCCATGGTCGCTGAAGACTCTAAAATATAAAGCAACAGTGAGATTGTTGGGAAATTCAGTTAGTTCAGTGTATATCAGCATCCAGACTATCCTCAAACTCACAGAATCCTCCTGCCTCTGTATCCCCAGTGCTGGGATTAAAGATGTGTGCCAACACTATCTTCTGGCTAAATGTTAATTTAAGGAAAAAATGATACAAAAATAAGATACTTAAGTAATTCCAGTAAGCTAGAAAAATGAAACAAATACCATTGCTTTTATTAACTTCAAAAACTGGGAGGAAAAGGGAGTGAGGGAGAGATTTAACACCAAAGTGCAGTAGAAGAGGAAAAGCAAGACAATGCAGCAGAAAGTGGGGGTGAGGGAACTCGTGATATAAAACATCCCCTCTGAGCTCACTGAAAGCAATAAGAGTTCTCATTTAACCTCAGAAAATGACTTAAGAAGCACTTGTACTTTGAAACCAATCTAAATTCCAAACTAATTTCCCGGTGGGATACACTGATGGCCTACTGTACACAGCATAAATAATGAGTTTACAACAGGGACCCCAAATAAAGCAGTGCACATTGGTGGAATTTATGAACAGGTTTCCCCCTCCGCTGTGTGACATTTCGACATTACTGCTTCCAGTTAGGAGTTTTACTGTGTCAGCAGGTAAATTCCCGGCAGTAAGTCAAGCTGTAATGGAACATGCTGGTAGAAATGACAGTACTATGGTGAGAAGAAGCCGGTTTCAATCTGAGGTTTTAAGAATCTGTGCACATGGCCTGTTACCAACTTTGGCTCCAAGTGTTCTTTTGGCTGTTTGACTCAATCCTGTCTTTGAAAATGACCTTACAAAGGTAAAAATTTTACCTTTGGATGATACAAGGAGATGTAGGCAAACCTACTTTGTACAAGAAAGGAATTGGAGGCTTGAGGGTAGTACCTGGTTCAATGGCACACATTAATTAAGGGTAAAACTGAGTTTCTAATCTACAAGCCCCTTACAGCTGTGATGCTCTTCTTTTTCTCAGGGAGTTTGCCTTTTGCTGGGAATAAAACACAAGGACAATGTTTTCACGTATGCTTAAGAAAAAATGCATAAAAATATACAGCTATATTGTAACCCAGTCACAGAGAACAAAACACAGAGTCTCTTATAGTTGAGAATCCAGGCAGCTCTGACCAAGACGTAGAAACATAGCAAGGTGAGTCTACAAGGCAATATGATGACATTGTGGTTTTAATCCCTCAATTTAAAAAATGCTAGCTTGACCATCACTGAAGAGTAAACTTGATTCCTAGTACTAGCTAGGGATGAGACTTCCTGGTCCTTCCCAGTCCTTCCAAAGAAAACTCTTTGTGATACTTAATGTGACTTGTCAACCTGACCACAGAGAGAGAACATGACAATTAACAAAATAAGAAACAAAAAGGGGGCTATAACAACAGACAATGAGGAAATCCAGAGAATCATCAGGTCATAATTTGAAAACATGTACTCCATAAAATTTGAAAATCTAAAGGAAATGGACAATTTTCTGGATAGATATCACTTACCAAAATTAAACCAAGAACAGATAAGCAGTTTAAATCCACCTACAACCCCTAATGAAATAGAAGCAGTCATTAAAAGCCTCGAAACAAAAAAGAGCCCAGGGACAGATGGCTTCACACTGCAGAATTCTACCAGAAATTCAAACCAGAGCTAATACCAGCACTCCTCAAATTGTTCCACACAATAGAAGCAGAAGGGATATTGCCAAACTTTTTTTTTTTTTAATTAGGCTACAATCATATTGATACCTAAGCCACACAAAGATAGAAATAAAAAAGAGAACTACAGACCAATATCCCTCATGAACATTGATGCAAAAATACTCAACAAAATATTGGCTAATTGAATCCAAGAACACATCAGAAAAATCATCCACTATGATCAAGTAGGCTTCAACCCAGGGATACAAGGATGGTTCCACATATGAAAATCCATCAATGTAATCCACCATATAAACAAACTGAAAAAGAAAAACCACATGATCATCTCACTAGATGCTGAAAAGGCCTTTGACAAAATCCAACATCCCTTCAAGATAAAGATCTTGGAGAGAACAGGAAAAAAAGGAGCAGATCTTAAACATGATAAACGCAATACACACCAAACCAATAGCCAACATCAAAATAAATGGAAAGAAACTCAAATCATTTCCATTAAAATCAGGAACAAGACAAGGCTGTTCACTCTCTCCATATCTCTTCAATATTGTACTTGAAGTTCTAGCTAGAGCAATAAGACCAGAAAAGGAGATCAAAGGGATACAAAAATGGAAAGGAAGAAGTCCAACTTTCACTATTTGCAGATGATATGATAGTTTACATAAGTGACCTGAAAAACTCTACCAGGGAACTCATACAGCTGATAAACACCTTCAGCAAAGTAGTAGGATACAAAATTAACTCAAAAAAAAAAAAAATCAGAGAAAGAAATCAGAGAAACATCTCCCTTTACAATATCCACAAGCAACATAAAATATCTTGGGGTAACAATAACCAAAAAAGTGAAAGACCTATACAGTAAGAACTTTGCCTCTTTAAAGAAAGAAATTAAAGAAGTCACCAGAAAATGGAAAGATCTCCCATGCTCTTGGATAGGTAGAGTCAACATAGTAAAAATGGCAATCGTGCCAAAAGTAATCTACAGATTCAACGCAATCCCCATCAAAATCCAACACAGTTCTTCACAGACCTTGAAAGAACAATACTCAACTTTATATGAAAAACAAAAAACCCAGAATAGCCAAAACAACTCTGTACAATAAAGGATCTTCTGGAGGCATCACAATCCCTGACTTCAAGCTCTATCACAGAGCTATAGTTCTGAAAACAGCTTGGTATTGGCACAAAAATAGACAGATAGACCAATGGAATCTAATTCAAAACCCTGATATCACCCACACATGTATGAAAACCTCATTTTTGACAAAGATGCTAAATCTATACAATGGAAAAAAGATAGCATCTTCAACAAATGGTGCTGGCACAACTGGATTCGAACATGCAGAAGATTGCAGGTAGATCCATATGTGTCACCATGCACAAACCTTAAGTGCAAATGAATCAAAGATCTCAACATAAATCTAGCCACACTGAATCTTCTAGAAGAGAAAGTTGGAGATACCCTTGAACAAATTGGCACAGGAGAACACTTCCTGAACATTACACCGGTAGCACAGACATTTTGATCTGCAATTAATAAATGGGACCTCCTGAAACTGAGAAGCTTCTGTAAGGCAAAGGACACAGTCAGTAAGACAAAATGACAGCCTACATAATGGGAAAAGATCTTCACCAACCCGACATCTGACAGAGGACTGATTTCCAAAATATAAAATGAACGCAATAAGCTAGCCACCACAAAACCAAACAATGAAATTAAAAAGTGGGGTGCCGAACTAAATAGAGAATTCTCAACACAGGAATCTGAAATGGCTAAAAGACACTTAAGAAAGTGCTCAAAATCCTTGGCCATCAGAGAAATGTAACTCAAAACAACTCTGAGATATCACCTTATACCGGCCAGAATGGCTAAAATCAAAAACACCAATAAAAATCTATGCTGGAGAGGATGTGGAGAAAAAGGAACACTCCTCCATTGCTGGTGGGAGTGCAAACTTATAAGACCACTTTGGAAATCAGTATGGTGGTTGCTCAGAAAAATGGGAATCAGTCTACCTCAAGATCCAGCAATTCCTCTCTTGGGTATACCCAAATAGTGCACGTTCATACAACAAGGACATATGTTCAACTGAAGGGACCAACTTCCCCAGCTATACAGCTGAAACACATACTTGCCTGACCTTTTCTTGGTCACTAGAATGTCAGATTCCTGCCCCTTTTGGCAGCAATGACAGTAACATGTGCTTGCCATGGCCTTGCTTCAGCCACTAGGAGGTCAGATGCCTACCTTGTGGCAAGGAACCAATCAGAAGTTAGCTGGTGGCACTATGCTTTATGGCTCTGGGTGTGCTTTATGGACAAGTGCACAGCAATGATGTGCAGAGCATAGCAACAACCCTGGGAGGGCCTATGGGCCATAACAACCAGTTGACCAATCAACACAGGGCAAACCCTCCAAGCCTGGAGGCACAACAATCCTGAGCCTGTGTGTACCCCTAGACATGCCCCTTATGCTGCCCAATAAGATCTCTATGCAGATGCTTCGAACCGTCTTTCCTAGCCATCTGCCATGGTGCATGGATGAAAGACCCAAGGTAACATGGGGTTAGCTCATTAAAAAACTATAATAAAGCCTCATGCAGTTTGCATCAAGCTTTCATCTCTGCCTGGTGATTGGGGTGACTGCGGTCCTGGGCTGAGATCTTGGGTGCCTGAGCTCCTGGAGGTCTTTCACAACCATGTTCATAACAGCATTATTCGTAATAGCCAGAAACTGGAAGCAACCTAGATGCCCCTCAACTGAAGAATGGATAGAGAAAATATGGTACATTTATACAATGGAGTACTACTCAGCAGAAAAAAGCAATGGAATCTTGAAATTCGTCAGTCTGTTCAATGGTTTGCTTTTACAAACAGCTAAGCAAATTGTCATGATCTTTCCTTAATGTTTCCCCTTGTTCTTTATTCTAATAATAAAACACAATATTGATGAACACAGATCAACTGAAAACTTGCTGCTCTTCTCAGTCTTGTTTATGATTTTTCAGTTATTTATTTAGCCTCAATAACTACGTGGGTTATGTCTGTTACTCTATCCATTTCCTCATGGGACAAAATTGATAGGCAGAGAGTTGCACATGGGGAGTTGAAACACCCCATACTAACAGCGTGGAAACTGGTTCTAGTCCTTCTTCCACCATGCTAAATACCACTGTCTTCACCACTCTCAGTTCACCTGCACTCTGGCTCCTATCACACCCATTGCTTTTCATTCAATCCTTTGTGTTTTAGTCTTATAGTTACAAACACCCAAGGAAATGAAGGTTGATACCTCCTCCCACTACTAGCCTCCTCTCATGTCTATAATCTGTAACATTCAGATGGGATGCCAAATTATTTCAATACAGAATGATAATGATAATTATGTAAAACACATGTGATCGAGTTCAGGAATGGCACAATCCATTCTAAAAATGTTTACATGTTCCCTTAAGATTCCTATATCAGTGAAAAGTTATGTAAAGTATATCCAGGACATTTATCCCAAGAGTTCCATAAACTATTTCCTAAAGTGTTGGGAAATTATTTACATCTTTCATTTTTTATTTCTTGACAAAGTTGCAAGTGGAAATCCATCCCATTTGGTGCCTGTCCACAATATGACAAGCTCATGAGTTGTTCCTGTATTTCAAGAGTCACATAGTCCTCCTACCACTAATAACTATAGAACCTTTGAAAATAAGGTTTTGTGTTCCTGTTCTAAAACATTCCTCCAAGTGTTAAACGCTTTCTAGCATGTTGTGACTTGTGTCATGATGATGTGACAGAAGGAATAAATCTGTTCATTTGTTTATGCCCACCATTGGAAAACAAAGTGAATATCAGCCAACATAATTCAGTTGACACTGTTCTAAAATATCCTCCTCCTGCATAAAGCAGGATTTCACAATTGCAGAAAACATTTATCACAAGCTGTAAGCAATAGCATGCTGCCTCTCTATTTGGTACTATGAAGTCTCCCTATGCAGGTAGATTGCAAAGACTGAGACAGAGTCTTTTCAGATTAGGTTAGAATAGGGCATGCTCGAAAAAGTCTAGCACTCTTTTAGGAAAGCAGTTGATGTGTGGCCAGTGTCAGTGAGGGGGCAGTCCAGTCTGTAGTTAACAAGGCTTTGGCAAGGCAGATGGCCATTTGCATTTGTCCTCTGCTTGACATGGACAGGCCTACATGTATCCATGAAGCAGTCTTGCCAGGTTCCTTGGAAGAAACTGAAGCATGTGGGGCACTCATTTAACTATTCTTAACATTTTCTTGAATGCTAAGTGGGGAAATATGATCACATTTCATCTTCTGTACTGTGACTGTGTCCTCTACTCTCCAATAATAGTGTCAAATGAGAACTTTTCCCTAATACTGTCACATAGAAAGAAAGAAAGAAAGAAAGAAAGAAAGAAAGAAAGAAAGAAAGAAAGAAAGAAAGAAAGAAAAGGGGGAAGGAGGAAGGAAGGAAGGAAGGAAAAAAGAAAGAAGGGAGGGAGGGAGGGAAGGAGGGAGGGAGGGAGGAAGGAAGGAAGGAAAAGATAGAAAGGAATAAAGTTTTCCTTTTGGCTTCTGGTTGCTAATGCTCCTATTTGTAAAAAGTGGTAAGCAATTCAGAAGCAAAACCCAATTAAACAACAGTCTGTACCCCTGAAAGTAAGTTTTAAGTTAATACATTTATATGCTTCATAAAAATTTATTTTGGGCACCAACAATGTATCCATCTTTGATCTGGGCAACAGGAACATTGTAGTCAAAGTTTTTATTCTGCCTGGTCCCACAACTGTTTAGTCCCACAAAAACACAAACACTTATATTAAGTATAAACTGTTTAGCTGATGGCTCAGGCTTCCTATTGGCTAGCTCTCTCTTAATTATGACACCACAACTATTAATCTATGTATTTCTTCATGGCCTTATCTTATCAGAAAACGTTGGCATCCTATCTTCCCAGTAGCTACATGGCTTCTCCTGTGACCTCTCTCTGCATCCTCTCCCCAGAATTCTCCTGGTCTGGTACCCCTACCTCTACCTCTTGCCTGGCTACTGGCCAATCAGTGCTTTATTCATCAACCAATAAGAGAAACATATATACAAAGGGACATTCTCCCATCAGAACATTTATAAGAAATGTGTTTCCTTGGCTTTCTAGTGGTTACAGTATCAAGTGGGACAAGCACAAAAATAATGGTATTTTAGCAATAATATGAATGGTTATTATGGAAACTAAAAGGAGAATTTCATTAACTTCCTTTCATAAGGATAGGCAAGAGCTTCAGAGAAGGAGTCCTTCCTTAATGTGTGTCTTTACTGTTCTATTGCTGTGAAAAGACACAGTGACCAAAGCAGCTCTTTTAAAAGAGGGATTTAGCTGGAGGCTTGCTTACAGTTCCAGAGGGGTTAGTCCATTATCATCATGGCAGGGAGCATGGTGGCACACTGTAGCTGAGGGCTACATCCTGATCTGCAGGTAACAGAAAGAAGGAGAACTAGGTCTGGGATGGACTTTTAAAATTTCAAAGTCCCTTAACCCTCTTCTCCTCTTTGACACATGTCATCCAACAAGGCCACACCTCTTAATACTTCTCAGATAGTGTTAGTTAGTGATAACTAAACACTCAAATATATGAGCTTATGGGGACCATTCTTATTTAAACAACCACCAAATGTGAACTGTGGTTCCTTGGCCTCAGGAAACACTGAGGACTAAAAGTTTAGCTTTAATTTCCAATTTCTGATGCTAACAAAGGGAACTGATCTTCTGGCTAAGATTCTGTGTGAAGAACACAGAGATTCTCTTACCAGAGCATTTCACAAGGAACATGGAAGAAATGGCCTTGAACTTCCAGCTCAAAGGTAGTTTCATTACATTTTTGTCGAAGTGGTATGTACTCTCCACTCATCACAGATTTGAACGTACTTTATATTTGAAAGCCATTCAAGGCAGAGAAAATACTATGAATAAATTTGTGTGAAATATTTAATAGTTTTAAGCATTACTTTGATTTAAGTAGGGGAAATTATGAATAAAAAATCATCAAGATGCTACAAAGGGCAGTCATATTCAATAAAGACTGAGTGAGATTTGGGAGCTAGATCCTAAAAAAATCAGATGTTGAAATGAGGACTGTTACATCCATATCTTGGACTTTAATCCCTAACTCAGACAGCCTGTCTCAGAAAATCTAGGAAGCCAGAGCCCTAGAATTGCAATGACAAAGAAAGATTGGATGAAGAAATAGTATCTCATGTCCTGTTGCTTCTGAGAGTTGCAGTCAACAAATCTAGAAGGAGTTGGAATTCTGAATAGCATTTTGATGTTGAACATGGAGATACAGAATGTGGTTTGCCCTCCTGATTTTTGTTCTTGTTTTGGTTCAGTGTTTCCTCACTATGGTCCCTTTCTTCCCTTTTGTAGTGATAATGTATATTCTGTGCCATTAGTATGTTAGAAGTATGTGATCTACTCTTTGATTTTGATTTTACAGGGAATTACAGTTAAGAGGTTGCCATTAGTCTCAGAAGAGACTTTGAACTTTGGACATTGAAACAATATTGAGATTACAATAGACTACGGGGACTTTTGAAGTTAGACCAAATGAATTTTTGCATTATAATATGAGTATGAGTCTATGGGTGTAAGAGAGTGGAATGTCATGAATTGAATAAGAATTTTCCCCTCATATATTTGAATGCTTAATCACCAGGGAGTGGAAATGTTTGAAATGATTAGAAAGATTAGGAGGTATGGCCTTCTTGTAGTAGCTGTGGTATAACAGGTTTTCTTGGACTACCAGCTCCCAAATCATGACACAGAGACTTAATATTAAATTATGAATGCTTGGCCTTATCTTATACTTGTCCCACTAGATCTTATAACTTAATTTAACCTGTTTCTATTCATCTATGTCTTGCCTCAAGGACTTTTATCTTTTTTTCATTGTGTATGTCCTACTCTGTGTCTGGCTGGTTGGTGGCTGCCTGGATAGCTGGCCCCAGCTCTCCCTCTCTTTTTCCTTCATTTTCTTCTCTCTTTCCTGAGTCTATATCCATCCTTCTACTTATTCTTCTCTCTGCCCACCATCCCTGCCTATACCTCTACTGACTAGCTATTGGTGGTTCAGCTTTTTGTTAGACCAAACAGGTGCCATAGGCAGGCAAGGTAAAACAATAATACATCTTTACATAATTAAACAAATGCAGCATAAATAAATGAAACACACCTTTACATAGTTAAATAATATTCCACAATGTTAATAAATTTAACACATCTTTACATAGCTAAAGTAATATTCCACAATAGGGTGGGCATTGCTGGAGGAAGTGTGTCACTGGGGAAAGGATTTGAGGTTTTAAAAGCCCAGGCAAAGTCCAATCTCTCTCTCTCTCTCTCTCTCTCTCTCTCTCTCTCTCTCTCTCTCTCTCTTTCTCTCTCTCTCTTTCTTTCTGTGTGTCTCTGTCTCTGCCTCTTGCTCTGCCTGCTGATCAGAATACAGCTCTTAGCTACCAAGCCTGCCATTCATGCCACCATGCTCCCATCATGATTATAATGGCACCCTCTGAAACTGTAAGCAAGCCCCCAATTAAATGCTTTCTCTTGTAAGAGTTGACATGGATATGAAATCTCTACACAGATATAGAACACTGACTAAGACAGTTATACTGTATAAACCGTAGATACAAAGCAACTTCATTTAATAGGTAGCAATTGCACCTGTATACTAGTTATTATTTATTATGAGCACAAAGGCTAGGCTAAATGTTTAGTGGCACCTATTGTGTGTGTGTGTGTGTGTGTGTGTGTGTGTGTGTGTGTGTGTGTGTGTGTGTGTGTGTAAAACTGTCCATAAATAGTAACAGAATGAATGAATTTATTGTAAATTGCTTATCCCTTAAATTAGCTTTCATTCTTTCACACTAGCAATTTACTGGATATTAAGATGATCTTGTTAAAGAAATTATTATTTCAACTATAATTAGTTAAAAATCTTAGAAGATAAATGATAGATAGTTACTGCTGAGTGGTCCAATTCTAGGTATCACCAAGAGTGAAATTAAAACAAGGCTTATTTCTGTTTGGGGCAGTTATCCTTGTAATAGGCATCCATGTTACCTGTCAGTTTCTTTGCATAATATATTGTTTAAATCAGCAATAAATCTGCTTTTCATACATGCCCATAATGGGTGTGAAATTGGTAAGAGAACAGTTTATCTGAGATCCAGAAATATGTGATGGGTTATCTATTTATTTGATTTGTGGGGACAGAAGTATGTTGTCAAACATGTTCATTAGAGTCTTGATTATTTTAAGAGCCAGGGTCACATATTCTAAAGCAAACAGTAAAGAAGATAATTTGAAAGCTTCCAATTCTCTTCAAACATCATTAAAATACATCTAAGATGCTATTAAATCTATCATCAGTCCAAATGTCTAAAAGCTAAAATTACTTAAATATGTGTCATCTCTAGCAGTGTTCATATAATAGCTAAAGGCAAGAAATAGCACCCAGTTCTTTCTAAAATGCAGGATAAAAGTTAAATTAAGGAAAATCATATTGATTACTGCAGTCGATAATGTTCTTTTAAAATAAATATTGACATAAACAGTTGAACTATTATATGGTTGTTAATTTAAGAAAGTCCTTCAGTTTCCCTCTGAAAGAAAGTATATTAGACATTCAGGTTCTAAGTAAGATGGCTTCCTGCCCTCCAAAGAGTAAGTCTAGTCACAGTGAGATTGCATCTCTTTGCTTTGTTTTGTTATTCTGGTTTATTAATTGTTGTAGCTGGCTGTTGCTCTGATTTTACAGGTGTACACAAAAGAGATGGAGAAAGGGGCAATGGGAAGAAGGAGTCACAATAGGCATTTGTCAGTTTTGTTGACAGCAGCACCTGATTTGGATACTTTTAAGTTTTTTTTTTTTTCATTACATTGAAAACAGTTAGGGCATTCAGGTCAAAATTCATTTAAGATATAAACCCACATGGTGGTTTATAGTCATAAATAGATCATTGCTTAGCTTAATTTTTCATTCTTTTCTTAATTACTACTGTTAATATATTGCAATTGGAAGATTTTCTATCTGGGCTTTTACTTGAATTGTGTGAACATGGATGATGAAAATTAATATCAGTCTTCTCTCTTCTTTGTGTTCACCTGGTTCCAAGCAGAAAAACATTAATTCACATAGTTGATGGTATCCATGCTATTCATGCCCCAGACTTACTGTTACCATTTTAAACTGGCTTAGTGATACATATTATGAGAGAGAGCATACCTACAACACACATGTAAAAAAGAAACTAGCCATATGGTTAAAATGATTGTGTTAATTTTGTAAATATTTAAGATAATACTCAATATGAAGCCATTATTGTATTCACAAATGAAGATGGCAAAATGCAACAATGTCACAAGTGCTGATTTTCAATGTTCTTCTAATAAAGCACTTCATTATGGTTTGTATTTTCCTTACATTCACATGGTCTCAGAAGCTCTCCCAGGGGTGTGGTTGAGAATAAGTTCTATTCCAGATGAAATCAGGGTTATGGCAAATGCATCATGTTTATGTTCTTGAAATCACTTAGCTCAAAGTTCCTTTGGTTTTGTGTCATAGCTCTGCAGTAGAAGCTTTGGTGTTGATACATGGGTCTCAGCACACAGTAGAGATGTACTATGTTAATTGAAACTCATGTTTGAAAGGTAAAGTGATGCTGGACAACAGAGTGGCTATTTTTTTTTTTATGCAGGAGATTTTGTTAATCGTGAGGCTGAGGAATAAAATTCACCATTGAAAACTGTGAGAGAATCTAATGCTCAGATGCAAAGCACATGTTTAGCTAGGACAGAATGACCACACAGTGAACTTAGAACCAGGTAGTATCAATGATTGTTCGGTAGAAGGCAAACTTTGTATTAGAAATAAGGAAATAGCACAGATTCGTTTGACTATTTGCATAATAAGATCATCTACCTTCTTTGTAGTTAATATGATGAGGAGAAATTTGGAATAGTAAGAAAACAATCAGCAAAGGCTGTCTTATAAGTAATATTAGTCCATCGTTCAGACAAAAGAGATTTCTCTGGCTTACATGATGCATCAAAATAAGCCTGTGAGTAGTTTTCTTTATTTCTTCAACGTCTGAATGACAGAGGATTAAAGCTCTTTCTTCTATTATAAGAAATGTCTTGGCCCTTCCTGAACTGATATAAGAACTCATTAATGAAATGTAAAACAGGAAGCAACTTTTAGTCCAAAGCTGGAGTTCTGCATTCAGTTTCAAATGCCAAACTTAGTATCACAGAAAACAAACAAAAGGATGAAAGTGTGACAGTCTCTAGATTAGAGTAATTAAGAGAAATATACAGGAAAAAGCTGAGAGGTTTGCTCTGTATTTTGCTCTTGCTGGATATGTATGGCTTGTCCTTTCTCTAGTTCATTGCATGTTCTAACCACAGTATGGCTATAGAGTAAGAAGATAAGAGTAGTTGAAGTTGTACTGATAGGGCCCTAAGTGACGAGATTAGGGATGGGGTGGAAGAGACACTTTTGAACATCCTCTCTCTTTCCATTTGATGGGGCCAGTGAACATCACAGAGACTCTAGGAGACTATGGAGTCCAGGCTCAGATGCCACCAAAGGAAGAGGGTCACAGGAAGGTTGAAGAGATTTTAAGAACCCACAGGCAGATAGGAAGATATCATTTACTCCAGATGGGGAGAGACCCAGGTACACACTAGTGCAGGGATGCACACAGGCAGGCACAAGCACACACAGAATGGGCACATAGGCTGCATGAAAGTAATCATGCAGATTTACTGACAAGCACAGAAGCAGGCTGGTGAAGGCTACATCAAAGACAAAAGTAAAAACCTCAGTCAGTCCCAGGCTGCTGATCTCAACACCATGTCTATACAAAACCATACAAAAAGTGTCGCATAACTGCCCAACATAGTTATAGAACCAACTACATCACTGTTTACTTTGGGGTTCTCTAGATATCCAGTGTCTGCCATTTTTGCTACTGAATCGCCTTGTGTATGTCTGGTGTCAACTCTGCTTCAGCTGATTCATACTGGGTACAGCCTGTCTAAACATAAACTGACCTTTAATGCCTTCTGTCTCCTCCAGTGAGGAATAGTAAGAAAGAAGTAGTCTTCTTCAAGTCACGTCATCACCCTTAATAGAAAGCAAGCATACCAGACCTTGCTCTTGAACTTCTATGAGAAATTAATTTTCTATTGTTTAAACCACAGTGACAACCTAGAACTTCTCATTGGAGGTTTCTTATATGCATTTGTGTTATTTGTTTTTTTTTTGATATGTAGTCCTTTGGTTTGTAGTCTTCAAGCATAAATTATAAGAATTTACAACCAAGAAGATATTTAGTTTCTTTTGTGTTAATATTTTTTTAGATGCTTAGTTTCTATATGGGTATATTTTCTTTTCATTACATGTGTGTGTTTATATGTGTGGGTGTCACAGCATGCCTATGGAGGTCAGTGGTAACTTGGAAGGCCAGTTAGTTTTCTTTTTGTACCAAATGGGTGTCAGCTCCAATTAAGACTTGGTGGCAAGAACATTTATGGACTGAGCCATCTATCTATTTGCTCTCTATATGTTTCTTAAGATATAGTAACAAAATATCCACAATGAAAAATGTTTTCAAGCACAACTGTTAAAATAGTCCATACAATCTAATCTTGCACAAGAAACATCTGCACAGATTATTCCATAGCAGGAAAATCCTGCCCATGCACCAGTAGGTTGTATTTGATTCTATTTGTCTTATAAGAAATATTGTCCTAAGGAAATGTACTACTTCCACCAGCTGTATTATTCATGTGAGGTGTGTGTGTGTGTGTGTGTGTGTGTGTGTGTGTGTGTGTGTGTGTGTGTGTGTGTGTGTTATATGTGGTCTCTGTATGTATATCTCTGTGTGAGGTGTGAGTAGTGTATGTCTATTTATGGGGTGTGAATGTATGTGTGTGTTAGAAACAAAGAAAAACCACTGTGCCTTACAAAGAAACACATGAATAAAGCAAAGATAGCTCCACAAGACAATTTCATTTTGCTAAAAGGCTGCAACAGGACCCAAACTGGTGGTCACCCAGGGTAGGAATTTCATGTGATTTTTTATTTTGCTATAGGACTGTATTTTTTTTTATTGGCTGAGGCCTAATCCCACAGTCTCTAAAGATTGGTTAGTTTTAAAAGAATTGGCCCATAGGAAATTGGGGGGCGCAGCTGCCTCAAGCTACCAAGTTCTATAGATCCAGGGGTGAATGGGGCCTCTGTGGAAACTGAAGTTTTAGCAGGTGAGGAGAATGAAAAGATTTGCATTAAAGTGTAGAACATGGAGAAGATTAAAAGTGGGTAACATGTGTGGATCATTGACCTTTGGCAGGTCAACTATGTTTGATAGAAAAAAAACTTCTCAAATGTATGAGGCAGATATGTGGTGTACAGTGGTGATGATGGTGTGTAGGCTGTGGTTTGAATGTTGTGTATGTATATGTGGAGTGTGTATACGTCTGTGTAAGGTGTTTGTGGTATGTGAGGTGTGTGTGTGTGTGTGTGTGTGTGTGTGTGTGTGTGTGTGTGTGTGTGTGTGTGTTCTCTCTTTCACATATGCTGCCTGATTCTCCATACACAATTGCTCAGGAAAGTATTTTTCAGTGAGCTTTATTCTTAAACTTTCCATGGCAGCTACAGTTTTCCATGTGAAAACAATTTGATTGTAGAGTGCTTTTTCACAAACTGGTGTAGACAGGCTTTAGCAAGTGGTGTAGACTGTTTTGATCCAGTTGGTGTCCACTGGTTTTAGCAAGCTGGTGTAAACTGGTTTTCATTTAGCTGATGTATATTGGTTTAACAAGGTGGTGTAGACTGGTTTTTATCCAGCTGGTGTAGACTCATTTTAGCAAGCTGGGTAGTGCAAAATGAAAGGGATTAAAGGCAGGGATGAGACCACATGCACCAATTTCCTCCTTTACAAAGCATTTATATCACTTATCAGAATTTTAATTTCATCCACTAAGTAATGCAGGTCCCTGGAGCAGAGGTTACAAATGCAGCCTCGGGTTAGGATCCTCAGCTGCTTTTTCATTAGATTGTGTGTGTGTGTGTGCTATGACTTCTGGGGGCTTCTTTCATGATGGAGCAAAGGTTGCTTCAGTTAATCAGTGAATTCCTTCCTATATTTATTTTTTAATAGAAAAAGGGAACCATGGATTTTAAAGGCAATTTTTCCATTACAGGATAAACACATCCTTGTGATATTTTAATTCAAATATTCTCCACTCATTAATTGGCATCAGATATGTAAAGCCAACAAGTACCCTTCTGAGATGCCCTTGTGGGTCTGGGAATTTAACATTAATTCTTTGGTGGGAAATCTTCTCTTAGGCAAGTTGGACACTCACTGGTAGGTCAAAGCGATGGACTGAGTATTGTCAATTTCTTTATTGTTATAAATATCACTGATGTTACCAGCATGGGTTTAAAGGTGATGTGATTTTCCTGCAAGCCCATTAGTTTTATAGGTTTTTTGGCAAGCTCCACACTGTGTTGATTAGTGATGGTAATTGTGCCCATTTAAATAGGATTTTACATGCTGGGCTTTACTCTAAGTATTGGCTGGGTAACAAGAAGTACAGGAGATAATTTAACTTTGGGTGATGCTAAGCAGTGATCTGACATGTAGCTTAGTGTTTAGCCATTTGTGATGATAAGTGCTTTAATTGTGGAGTTAATTGCAGGTGCCTGTGAGACATACCTCTAAGTGATCCTGACAAATAAGGTACATACCCGCTCCCAATCTCCCACTCCTGCTTTATATGGCTTTAATCTAACAATGCTCCTTGAAGTTCATTACTCAGTCAGCCCCAACAGTGTCAGGAAAGCAAATTTACGTTTTGGCTCACATCGATTGGATCCAAGACTTTTCTAAAAGGGCCTTGCAATCTGTAATTTAGCAAGCTCTCTTGGGGACTGTCCCCATGATAGTTTGAGAATTACTGGTTAAGGAAGTCCTTGGTACAGAGTGCAGCTGTCATTGTGGTTTTGGACAATTTAGTGTCAAATACTTTTCAATTGCTTTTAATGAATTAATCTCTACATCAAGATGACTTAATACTGAAAAATCATTTAATGATAAAAGTCAATCAATTATTCCTGCTTTTAATGCGTATCTTTACAATGATAGAGTGTGGGTTCCTATTAATGCATGTGAGTTGAACTTGGGGACAGGAGAAAGTTCTTTCCTGTATCTCTCCTTGGCTCCTCTTTTTCATTATCTCACCTTATGCTCCATTAAACAGACGTAGCTTTTAGCACCTGTATCTCTTCCTGGGCTCTTTCAATAAACACTACTTGATTGCTCTTGCATGTTGAGATGGGCATTTAGAATAATCAAAACATCAAGAAAGTGTAATGCTTGGTTAATCCAGGGCAGGACATCTTCATCAACTCCAATAAGTAGGTCAAGACAGGAGCAGACAAAATTCTATTGAATGGGC